>NC_142249.1:19740887-19878387 GCF_052056855.1 Sturnus vulgaris | reverse complement strand
CCAGGCTCTGCCTGTGCATATGCTGGATGCAGTTTTTCAGTTCTCCCCCAGTTCTTGTCCCATTTTGGGTTCCTCTGCCTCAAAATGCTCTAAATGGTTAATTGCTTTTGCTGTGTGGACACCATACATATATAAGATTTTTTCCATTCATTCATCTGTTTAAAGACAGGGAGAGAAATTCTAACCCTCTTACCTAAGTGTTTGTGTGTGTGTGTGTGTATATATATATATATATATATATATATATATGTATTTTTTTAAAAATATTTGTCTTGAGAGATCAGAAATTCTTGAAAAAATATAAAATTGAATTGCATGAGTTGAAAATAATTGTAATATAACATTAAATTCATACATATACAGCCTTTGCTACATAGATGTTTAAATACTAATTAGCTGACATGTCCTGGTAGCCAGAAACTCCATCTAAGCACAGGAAGAATCATTGTTTGACAGGACCTTCATATCAGCCCAGTGAAATTTGTGCCATTGGGCAGGAAAACAAGCCTCAAGGAGTCTGCCCTCATCTCTTTTCCTCTGTGGTGGCCAGGCATTCAAGATGCAGGTACAAGGGAGGGGGTGTGGGGTGTGTGCACCACATTTCCCTTTATAAATCTAGTCTAAATCCAATGCATATTAGGCATGACTCACTACTGGTGTGAGAAGTGACCTACAACAGGTTGAAAAGCACACAATCCCCAGCAACACTTCCCTTGCTGATGTTCAGTCCATATGATTGTGGTTATACTGTGGTTACGTCAAGCTAAAATACATCTTCTATTTTCAGAGACATTTCCTATAAAGATTTAATTCAAATGTCTTAGGGCTTTCCACAGAACCAAGACACAATTTAAAGGAACCATAAAACCTCCTTAAATTACAAGAGTTCCTATTTTTTCAGTACGTAGTGTAACTCCTTCAGCAGCACAAAAGAATTTGACCATACACTCTAAATAAGTATCAGTGGTAATGGCTGCTGTTTAAATATATGCTTCCTAAAGAGCCAAAGGACACATCTTTACTCTGGCAATGCTGAATGGATAGAACTCTGGTATCCTTTACATTCTTTTTTTTTTTTCCTATTCCAAGCTCATTTTGTGGGAATGTGAGGAACAAGTTTTAGCATCTTCACGGCTTACTTGCCTTTTTTTTTTACCTTCCAAAGAGGAAAATGGGCTGGGAGGTAGAGCAAGGAAGGTATTTAGAAATGGCACAGCTCCTGCCATGGATCTGCCGAGGACAGCACTTTCTCTTGCCAGGAGCAGTGGAAAGGAGGGTGATTTCTCTCAGCTGGCCTTGGCTGGTTTTATGATGACCAGCTGGCTGATACCAAGGCACCAGCACACTCATCCCTAACTACTGCACTCCTTGTGAGCCAAATGATCCAGTAGCTGCTTTCATTGTATTACAAGGTGGCAAAGCTACCAGAAAGTGGATTTGGGAGAAATCCCCCCGGGTAAGAAGTCTGGATTTGAGAACATCCTAGCCCCATACTGCAGAATTTGATCCCTATTGATTGGCCCCCAAAGTAATGCATCTGAGCCAGTTTCCTCTCTTGGGAGAAGGGCTGTGCCAGGGATTTAACCATGTTGTTTTAAAACCTAATTAGCCAAAGAGCCCACCAAAACATGTACAGATGCCATTTTGTGATGGCACACACATGCCCTGCATGGAAGAGCAACATTGTCAATGGATGTGGCTACAGACCTTTCTGCTTACAAGGTGCAATATATAAATTAAGTAACAGATTAATTTGTGTAGCTTTAGTTTATTAGTGACCCTCCCCAAAACAGGGATATTATAAAGTCTTTAGAGACCAAAGAATCAGGGACCAACAGTTATTGCAGAGACTAACAAAACAGATATCACAGCTGTTGCTCAGACACACAAACATTGAAAGTAAATATAATACCAGCATTTTTAAATATTTCCCCTCACTCACCAACCCAACAGGTACTTTTTAGTAATAGTCATGGCTTGAATATGATGCAGTCGCTATTCATAATGTATTTTGAGAGCTAGGGGAGGCAAGGGAAGCAAAAAACCTGCAGAATCACCTTAAATTTTTCATTTAGTTCTACTTACATACTGATGAATTCATCAGCACCAGTGGTTTGAGATCTTGCAACTCCTTATCTCCTGGTTTCTGCCATGTGTGCTTAGTGAGGCTTAGAAAGTGGACTTTTATTTTCTTCTTCTCAACAGTCTAGAAGAGTTATATGGAATCATTAATCATGAAAATCAGTATCATTCTAAACATCAAACTCTGATAAGATGATAAATGACATTCCCACTATACGTCACAAGCTTGGTTCATATTTGAACCCTCTTCAAATCTGCTCAAGTAAAGTGTAAACCAGTGTCACATCTAACACATTACAAAAAGAATACCTAGTCTTTGTTGCCTGTTGCTTCAGAAGCATCAGATTAAAAAGATGTTTAACAGAGGGGTTTTTCCTTTTTTTTCTTCTCCATTGAATGCTTCAAACTAGTTTGGCAATCTTTAAAAGGTTAATGAGTACTGTCTGCTACAGAATGCCAAACTGATTTAATTCAGAAAACGAGAAAACATTCCTAAAATGTAATCAGCTGTCACTTAGGAAATGACATACAACAAGATAAAGGTGTTTTACATTTCATTTCCTAAGCAGAACTTCTGAGAGGTCAAGACAAAACATCAGGAGGTTCCTGTGCAAAATGCGTCTCTCCAAAATTGTTTCTACCTGGAAAAGCAAGCAGTAATCATTCAATGCCTTGCTTTCTTTCCCTCCAGGTTGCCACAGTCTCGATCCTGCTTTACAAGTGCAGCACCTTGCAAATGTCCCATTGAGTGGCAGCTTTTGTGCATCCCAGTCCTCCTCCAGAATCTTAGGATGATCTGAGCACAGGACAGATGGGGCAGTACACAGGAGCTCAGCAGTTTCAGGACTTCCTTCTTGTCCTTGAGGATGCCTACCTGGGGCTGGAGGAAGTCTCCTTGTCCTTTCCAGGAGAGCAAAGAATGGGATTGGGTGTGTGGGCTGGGGCAGTAAGAGAAGGCAGCACTTCTCTGCTCAGTGCAGACCACACACCCAGGAGCAATCCTCAGCCAACAGCTTTTCATCATGGACCCATGGACAACAGAGCTTCAGAGGCCTTGCACTTCTCCTTACTAACATCTGCTGCAGGCCAGTCTGGCAGACCCACATTCTACAGTTTTGGCAAATCTTGGGAAGAGTTGTAAAAATTACATCATGTTTCCCGAGTTAAAATGCTAAGCAATTTTAAATTGTTGATGGAATTAAGAAAACTATTTCAAATAGTACCATCTCAGAATAAACTCAATGACCTTACAGATCTTCAGACACTACAATTTCCTGTAACAAAAATGAGCTCTAAGCTAGCTACCAGATCCTGCCCCTTTACATAGCACTATCCTGTCACACTCTTTGCAGAGGATCTCTGTGCAAAGCTAAATCCTTTAGCAGTGATACCTGACAAAGAAGGCTTTTCACCTACAAGAAGTAAAGATACATAATTTTAATTTTTTTAATATAGAATTAAAAAAAAAAAATCCATCTCGAGTGACCTGCCAAAGTCTGCTGGACATCCAGGGCATGGATGTCCAGAGTTTTGCTGCTTTCCCAGCTCCATTTTTCTCCAGTCTCTGCTTTGCCCAGCTCCACAAAACTGCCAGGAACGACTCCCAGAACTTTCCTGAAGTAAAATGCAAGCAAACCATTAGTAGGTGCAAGTTACTTGCTGATCTTGCTGGAACAGGATACAATGTGCTTACAGCACTGCTCTTCTGATCACTTTATCCCTGCACTGCACTCCAAAGTGGAGGAATATTCATAACCAAGACCAGCATTTATTACAGAAAATTTAATCCACTAATACCACAATTTTAAATTTTTTTCTTCCCAATGTTATTTAGTGACCCTCACTTTCTGTCAGGAGTCCTTCTTGCTTCATCTCCAGATTTGCAGAAGTACAATGTGTTCCTGCTTGCTGGCTGGCATGAACCACCTTCCATACATTCTGAATGGATCAAGAATGCTGTAAAGTTTAAATTGGGCTATCTGTAATTAGCTATGTTTTTAAGAGTTTGTGGGCAAAGAGTTTGTGTTTAAGAGCAGGGCCCTACCATATTAACAGTTTCACAAGGAGGAAGCAGAATTTAAATAGAGGAAACAAACACAAACACATTCTTTATTTGATGGCAATGAAATTCATTTTAAAAAAAGGAGGATTGCAGTAAATTGAATTTTTTTGCATGGCAGCTTCCTATAGACAATATTTAATTAACTATTCAATTAATTAAATTGACAAAAACACAAGTAAATTATAATTCTTGGTAAACAATGTCACCTAAAGAGCCATTAAGCCAATTTTTATCACATTTGGACTTGGTGTAAATCTAATGGTTTTTTAGTTTACCTGCAGTAATAATGGTTTACTTAATGGTCTTTTATTTAATAGCATACAGGGAAGAGCAAGACCAGATTCCTGGCATTTGGAGATAGACACAGAGAATAAGTTACTTGCCACTAACTGAGAGGTTTTCCTCCTGCCAGCTCAATGTAAGGAATTACTACAAGCAAGTATTTTTATTCTAGGTATTTACAGAGAAGTTCTGATATTGGTTTTATTTCCAGTGCTTTCAACAGTTACATGGAAAAAGAAAGCATTATTTGGTTTCACATCCACTTTGAGGAAATTTGACAGGAAAGTATAAAGTAAAATTTGACAGAAGAACAGCAAGTCTAATGGTTACTGGTGTGTTTCTTATATCCATTAAATAATATAGAGGACAAAAGGAGAGCAGAAGAATAAATTTCCCAGCCCACTTACTTCCAAGCATCTTTTGGGTTTTTTTCTCAACACTTCAGAAACAAAGACAAGAAGGGTAGTAGCAGGAGGAACAGGGACTAAACAGAAATAATAAAATGCTGCTTGTCTCTTAGCTCCTGTGCGCTTTCCTCAAGGACTATCCTATACCTTAGTAAAGCATGAGAGTCACATCCCAACACCTCTGAGCCCTGCCAGGGCTGCAATGCCTGTGGAAGGTTTGGGAACCAAGACCCCTTAGTTCCCTCTCTGCCTGGGAAACCCAAAACACAGCCGGGCACACTTTCCCTACCTTACCTTCCTTCTGCAGAGACTTCAAGTTGTAAGCTTAGGAGCAGACTGCAAACTCTCTGGGACAAGCGGGAGGTCTGGTTTAAAGGCATGGTTTTGCAGCAATACAAAGGAGTGATTATTAATAATAACAATATCTAGGAGCTTATGCTTCAGTAGTATGCTGGCTGCAAATAATAACTTTCTAATTAATCAGTCAATACTTCGTTCAGGATCAGCAATGACAACTCCACATCACCTCACTCTCTGCCAGTGCAGTGGGTGCACAGGACAGTGGCTGTGGTGAAATACAGCAATGCCCACAGCCACCACACATTCCCAGGTCTGGCAATCGATAGAAAGGAACCTGTCTCTTTTATTTTCTATCACCTCTTTAATGTCTTTATTGATACAGTACTTAAAGTTTGCCATTAGCTCGTACATATTCCTATATCCCTTCTCTTTTGCAGTTTAGAGTACCATACAAACAATAAAAAACAAAATGTATTACTTTTCTAAACAGGCAGGAAGGTTTAAAGATTACTGTGTAGTATGGTTTGATACAAATCTGTTGATTGTCCGTGTGCAGTACTTCAGATCATGTGGAAACTGGACATTTATATCAGGATTCTCAGTTCTTAATGGATTTTAAGTCCAAACTTATTTACAGTTGCTTATTTCAATGAAAACTGAGAATCCAAAAACCATACAGTGACAAAAATGGGCTGCAGGCAGCTCTCAGGACGCCCCATTTCCTCACCCCAAACTGCAGTGTCCCCACCGTGCTGCTTCTCACCTCCTGCAGTTCCAGGCTTACATGCTCCTCAGTGTCCAGCTGAGCCCGTGTGTTCAGAGCCAAGGAGACACGTGTGGCATGGCTGCCCACCAGGGACAGCCATACAGCACCTTTCCACTCATCCTCCACAGACTTGCAGCTGGTGCTTACCTGAAATTTAAATTGTAGGTTGATGAAACTGGATGTGGGTGAAAAAGGAAAATTAAAAACTGCTGGATATGCAGTGTTTTGAAAATAAATTGCTTGCTTCCTCAGTCATACCTAGGAGTAACTACTACCTGTAAGGAAACCAAAGCCACCCCAAGCAGTCTCGTGTGCATGCCCCTGGCTGACTACATCAAGTGACCCTGCCTCAAACCAATGGCTGAGTGCTAAACTCCACTCCTACACATGGCAATGATATGATATACATAGGAAGATTCGTCCTAGGTGTTCACTTACACTCCCTTCTTCATTCAGATAATTGCTTCTCCTTTTTACTTAGCCTGGACAAAGCTCTTTCATCTTGCCAAGACTTGAAGAGATTTTAGGGAGTAGTGTGGTTTTTACCATTTATCAGAGGTGGAGAGGTGAAGGTACTGCCTTGCTTGCAGAGAACCAAGCACACAAGTGCTGGACCACAGGTGCTCCAGTAACTCCCACGTATGACAAAAATGGATTCTAAACTCCAATAATTAGATGAACACACTCAATTGGTCTAAAAAGTGAATCTGCTTTTTTCCCCCCCAGTATAAATCATGAAATCAAGGACAAACACTTCGCCTTAATTCACCCCAAACATATGTAACCTGCTCATAAACCCCACCATTATTTTGGTCATCAAAGATAATTAAAGAACAGGCAATTCTGCATAAAGTCTCAGCAAATTAATCACTGGCACAGAAGTTACTGATTGTCTGAGCATCTCTCCAATCTGACAGATCAAAGAGTGGGCTCTACTGTCTTTACTGTTCACCTTAAATAAACCTCAAAATCAAACACCTCTGAACAACACCTCTAATAAAGAAGTTGTACACTCTGTTGATGCTCTTGCTGCTCTTGAATGGCTCCACAAAGACAAAAATAATGAAAAAAGCTTTCTGTAGTTTTTTTTAGTCAAAATGAATGGCTAAATGCTGCTGGCCTCATATCTTTTCACAGTTCAGAATCACTGCATACTCTTCAGTGATTGCTTTCACTAAGAGCAGTATTTTCACAGAGGACTTTAACTAATATGTTTTCCCTATTTCTCAGGACTACCCAGCAAAAATTCCCTGCTGGTAAAATGGCTGAGTCCATTCCTGGGAGAAGCACTCTAACACAGCTGATAACTTTGGGGAGTTATTGTAGAAAAATCCCTGAAACCATCACCTAGCACACACAGCAGCAGGCAGAGGCAAACAGCAAGTGGCAAGATATATTTTCTACTGAAGAAGATCTTCCATAGCTGTAACCCACATGGAGCTCACCCAGACCTGTTTGTAGAACTGTGCTGCTGGAAGCTCAGTACTGCCTTGCAAAGGATGCACCATAGGCCAAAAAAGATGATATCAGGTCTCTAGAATCTCAGTTGTAAGAAAAGCCACGGAGGGTTCAGTTATTCTACTTAGAAAACAACAGCCACAGATGCAACCTAAAAGCCATTTTAAGAATTTTGGGAAGGCTCTGATAATATTCTTAGGGATAATTTAGTTATAGGGCAAGACATTCACAAAAAAAGAAGTATGAACAGAAATATGGGATTAAGGAAGAATTCAGAAAACTGAACTATTTCACGCATAGATAATAAAAAACAGAGGTAGTGTTCATTCCCACTGAAGTCAATGAATAATTATCATTAATTTGAATTAGGTAGAGCTATCCTGCAGTAAATTCCCAAGATGAACAAAAACTTATTGCACAGCCATTAAAATGATGTTTTCCTCAGCTATTAATTTCCAAGCAAAAGCAGCAATGGAAGAGAGAAACAACCCAAAGAAATGGTTAAATTACAGTAGAAAGAACAGGTGACATTTCTTCTTTCTGCCTGGGAGATCACATATTGAAGAAAGTTTCTGGATCTGTGTTTTCCTGGGCAGGCACAGAAAGCTGTATTTTTCACAGATGAAAAGCAGATGTCTATAAACCAAGATTTTATTGCTTTGTGTCCCTGTCTGTGCATTCAGAGATGTGGAACAGAAATTGTTGAACGTTGCCACTTGGACCAAGAAACCAAGGCCATTGGAGTGGGGATCTGTATGCTGCAAATCAGGTCAGTGTTCAGGCTGATTTAGGCAGGAATGTGCATGCCACTGAAACAAAGCAGCTGTGCCTCTCCTACCAGGAGCACATGTGGGGAGAGAAGGAGCTTTTGTGATCCCTAACCAAGGGAAGCTGTGGGTAACCATCAATCCTGCCTGAAACAGGAGAGATGCGGGAATGGAAATGCTTCCCAGAGCTCTGACAGAAATGCTGGACAAGCAGCTAAATTTCTTCCCAGAAACTGCTCTGGTGACAATGCAATACCTCCTGGCTCCCTTCAGCCCACCTCTTGCAATAAATGTCAGCCTGCAGCCGTATTGGGCATAATTAGCCTATGATAATAAATTACCCACATTTTCAGGAAAATATTAGAGACCATCATTATTTGGAATAGAGCTGCATTCAGCTGCACAACCCTACCTAATATGATGGATGGAGTAGTCATAGCACTGAATACATTTATCTAGAATGAAGTGATTATTTCGAAGATGAACACAGTCAGATATAAGTGCATATGAATCATATACTACTGCACACTGGAGAGTATCAGAGGAGCAGGGGTTGTAGGTCAGCTGACCAGCCCATAGCTTTTAGTTGGTAGATTATTTCACACATATACCCCAGGATTTTAAAGCTCAGTCTCAAAATCCCTCTGAATTTAAAAATGATTCCATGTTTTCTCTTGGAAGGAGAATTTTAAAAAAGATACAGGAAGGGATTTTTTTTCTCCTACCATAGAGAAAATCTTTGGTGTTATTTGACTTCACTGCCTGCCCACAGATATTGCCCAAAATACCCCAGGCAAGCATATTGTTAAAATAACTTTGCTAACATGCAGTTATTCTACAAAAATTAAGTAAAAACTTAAGGACTTGTAAGAACTCACTTATGTCCAACTGACTGCAGGACAAAACAGGATTCATTACAGTTGAAGTCTTATTAGCACTACAGCAAAACCATGCTTTCCTTTTTGACACATGTTAATTCCCAATAATATTTCTTTGCTATTTTCCAATCATTTTGGTGAAGTGAAGGAAATCATCCAGGATCATAGATAAGGCTCACAACTCTGCAGCAGTACTCTGGCACTGGCAGCATTTTGCATTTTTTTTCCCCATGTGTTCTGATAGTATTTAGGGTCACTGAAAACATCAAGTTGGCATACCTGTGAAGGAAGATAGGCTCCCTGCTCAGAGCCTGAGGTCTCCAAAGGACTCTGAACAAAGAGACTTTGAACAGAGTACTGGAATATGCAGTCTATATGTAGATTTGCCTTTCCAAAATGCTGTAGCATAAATATAATTTTTGCACATTCCTCTTAATTACGAGCATACTTTTTTATTCATTTAGAACAAAGAATGGATACTTCAGGCAAAGGAACCATACCTTGCAACTCAAGCAGAAACAAAGTTCAATGAATTTTCAGTTGTAGTCCACGTCATCATCATCATCATCACTGGAAGAGATGGTATTTTTCCTCCCCTCCATCTGTCCCAGTAACAAAAAAAATTGTGCCAGCAGAAGCCACGTCTAGATTTCGGCAAACACAGGTGTTATAGTCAGTTTGTGGGAAAGCTTGTTTACCAACAGTAGTAACTATGCAATATCTTCAACTGTGAAAAACTATTAAATTGACCTCTTTGACTGTGACTCAGACTGGTGAAAGCATCTGTTTGGATATGAAAACCAAAAGCAATTTTTTAAAAGCTGAAGTTATCTGCTGTTACACATATTTAAGATGAGTTACCACTACACATATGGCTGTTTTTTTTATTTTAGATTTATTGTATTTCTTGATAGGTCATCAGTTAAAGAGATTTATTACAACAGGCATCCATCCTAACATCTAAATGCCTTGCTCATTGTAAATCAGAATTTTAGGCTAGTTTCTGAACATGGTACTATTCATATCCTAGAGCCAAGTCATAACCAGTGAAAACAATATTATAACTGCATAAGACTTAACGCAAAAGGATATTTCTTTGGGTATGAAATAAGTGTGTTCTATATGAAATGAAGTCTAACTTTTTTTTGAGATTCCTCAAAAATACTTAATTGTTTTAAACCATGGAGCTATCTAAAGGTAGGAATCAATACTACTCCCAAATTGCAAGTATTGAATATTTCAAATCTACAACAAATTCAGAGATGTTTAAACATTTTAGGATCATCTGAATATTTATTTTCATATGTTTAACTCATTTAGGAGGTACTGAGGCACCTGAAGCTCTTTAATAATGCTAAAAGTGGTGTGTCAGTAAAATCATAAAGCAGTATTACCCATGTGGCAAAAAAAATTAAAAAGTGAGTGAACAGGGAGGAGCCTTTTATGGCTCAGTCCATATTCAAGATCTGCGATGCTTGAAGGAAACACTTACATTGCATCTCATTGTTCAGACTTTACAGAACGTTGTTACTTTTCCTTTGGATGGAAAGTCTGTTCAAAGAGCTGAGTAAGGCTCTTGCTCTCTTGCACTGAGCTGTCTACACAAAGCCCTAATGCATTGCTTCAGGGTTAGTGTTCAACCCAGAAAGGGCACTGCCACAGCATCTCTGATGTTAACAGGGAGAAAAATTCCCTCTCCTCTTTTTCTCTTGTGAGAGCAGGGTCTTTTCAGCTCTCCTCTCTTTCACCAGCTGATGACTAAGAACTTGTCAGGCAGAGTTAACTCCAACGAGAATAGAAAATACTGGAAAAATATTTTGTCTGTTTTGTTAGTGCTTTGGGTTCTTACCTGCACATGGTCATAAAAGAAGAGATTTTCCAATTTCTTTACTCTTGCTATAGAGATATTTCACTCACACTTTGTTCACCCCAAGAAGGTGGAAAAGGGACACCTTTCCATAGTCAGGCTTGTTTCCTTATAATTCCTGTCAGTTGAGAAGAAAATTAATTCAAGATTGAGGGGTTGTTGAACAGGACAGAGAAAAAGAACAGAATAAGAAAGAGAAAAGAGTGAACTCAGATGGGCTCAGCCTTGGCCAGAGGTGGGTTTGTCTTGGAGCCAGCTGGCACTGGTTTCACTGGATACAAGGAAGGTTCTAGCAGCTTCTCACAGGAGCCACCCCAAAGCCCCACCCCACTACCTAAACGTTGCCACACAAACCCAGTAGAGCCTCCTATATGCAGTTTATCTAATCCACATGGGCACATTTACAAAACAGACACACACTTGCAAATTTTGATCCTGAAATAATCTCATGACTAGAACTTGGTAGTTAGAACAAAGAGGTTGCTAGTTAGTGACACTAACCAATACCTCTCTGTCAAGGTAGAATTGAGCCATCATGTTTCTTTAAGTCTTAAAAAACCTTCCTTTATAAATTTCATAAAACGAACTCGAATATGGAATAGAGATGTAATGATCATCTGCTATGCTTTTCTGATAGGAGTTTGACTCAAATCCCAAACCTCTGAAGGTATAAGACAAGTAGGAGACTTGCTCAAATTAATTTGCTAAAAGAACAGGTAATCATGGAAATTATCCCCACATTTGATGACAGGGAAGCCTGTGGTCATGCACACCCAGTCACCCACGCATCCTGTCACAGAAAACAAAGGATGCATATCAGAACTGAATTGCTAGGAAACCACTGCATAAGAGCTATTCGTATATTCACAGGTAAATTAATTAGTAAATAAGCAGCAGTTTATATGAAGCTGCTGCATCCTCAGCAAACTTACAAAGCCACCAGAGGCAGCAGGTCAAAACCATAATTTTTTTCATTGTCATTCTGCAGGTATGTAGCAATTATTCAATGTAATGCACTAAATACAGGGTCAAGCTTTTTCCACAAAAGGCAATGTCAAAGCTCCAATTGACTGCAATGGGAACAGAAATGGGCATTAAGCAGGCAGGCAGATTTTTCTCCATCTTCACTAAGACACACAATTACTTAATCCAGTCTTTGTAATCTTTCTCTAAAGCTTTCAGTATTCCATGAGATTTTTCCTCCAAAATATTTGTCTAATCTTTGGGCATTTATTACTTAGAGATTGCTAAATATACAGTAGAATTTTTGACTTACTACTTTGTGAGGGTGTCTCCAATTTCTCTGTGCTTTTTAGCTATGTTTTTACTGTTGGACCCATGGAAGGTGTATTTTGGATAGTCTTTCTTTTTCTTCCTCCTCCTCTCACCATCCAGAAGTGCTAGAATTCACCCCAGTCAAGCTGCTCAGAGACATGTTGCTCTGTGGAATAGTCACCACTGAACAAAAAAGTTTTACAAGAAGATTACACGGAGAACAAGGATAAGCCATTAGGTGTGATCTAAGTTTGAGCAAAGCTACACATAATTTTCTCTTGTTTTTCTTTTATTTTTTGTCATAACTTTTGCCTCTCATAAACATTTGTAAACTATGTTTTCAGGTTTTTGATTTTTACAAATATATGCTATTTGATACATTTTACCTTACATTAGTTTGAGTTATGTGAGTTTAGAAAAATGAAGAACAGCAAGGCAGTGTTGATCCAAAGGCCTGGCAAACCCTGCTCTCCTGCACTCCTGTGTCCTCTGCATCACCACAGCATCCTTGCTAGCATCCAGCAAGCTGCAGAGCAAGTCTGAACTATGCATGTCAGGTGCAAAGGTGGCACCACAAAGCACAAGAGGGAAAACTTTCTTCCAGAGACTCTAAACAATCTCCAGCCAGCAATAAGGTACCAGCACACGCCTTCAGACCTGAGAGGGAGAAGTATGTATGGCATTTGCACACAAACCCACATTAATCCTTCCTTACAATATGTTTGTCAGGTCACTACGTTTTGCAGTGAGGCTGCAGACGCCTAGATTTTCACTATTTTACAGCAATACATTCTATACAGCAATAAACATTCTTTGTGTTTGCTTTGGCTGAGGGCCTTTGACCATTTCTCCCCTGAACAACCCTTACCTAGCATGACAGCCACCATAAGTGACAACGACTGTTTTATGTCTCTTCTCAAAATTAGTTATTACTGCAATGTAAATGTTGTGTATAACAATACAGGCAGATTTCCCATGAAATGAAATTTTTAAAATTATTTCCTTCCAAAATCAGTTTTTCTAAAAATGAAGTATTTCTATAAGGTATTGCTGTTCTAATGAAGGTGCATTTATTTTGCTGTTGCCACCAACAGCAAGAAAACATTATGACAATACCCTTATTTTCAGGAAAAGAATACTCTCTGAATGTCACGGCATCTACTAAGAGTTATATTGTACAAACAGCTGCTAGCCAACCACCTATGAAGAGAAAGAAACAGTGGTGGAAGCAGTCTGTTAAAACTGGAATGGAAAAGTCCATAACAGCAAGAACCTGCTGATCAGTAACCCCTGTGCATCAGACTCACTTTTGAAATAAAACCTTCAGGAAATACATTAATTTTGCTAAAACAGTATCTACATAAGTTTAGATAATACTCCTTTATAGCTCCTCATACAGTTTCTTAACTACAGAGTTCAATTTATTTTTTAATTAAAAGAAAAGCACAAACTCTAATTCAGTCTCTTCTCAAACGACTAAGGCTGCACTGGTTTCTGTTCAGATCAGTGAAGTTATCCCAGATCCACTCAAGATTCCCTTCAGACTAAAATGCATTTTCAGGGATGGCCAGCTGAACATTTTGCGTAAACTGCATTTAACAAACTTTTAGTAAAGCTTTCTGGCATATCTCATTTCCAGGTCTAGTATCAAAAAGAAGAAAAAACAGATAAATAAAGCAGTTTTTTCTTTCTCTAAATATAGAGGGATTTTAAAATTACATCAGCAACAAATTTAATGGTATTAAAAAAAAAAATAAAGTCATGATGGCTAGAGCATATTTAGGTAAAATTAAAGGAACAAGATCAACCTAAGAGCACCCTTGGCATGGTTGCCCTTCCCAGCCTCCAGCATTGATTGTGTGGGCGTTTCATGAGCTGGAGGATGAACCCAGGCCATTGTTCTTAATAACTGCTGGTGAGCTCTCCCACAAACTTCTCTATTCCATTTTGGTTTTCAGCCTCCACAACAACACAAAACTATGAATTCTGGCTAAAGGATCCCTTCATGTGTGTCCTGTTTCCTTTCACTTTTACCCAAAGCATCTTCAGATCATCACTGGCTCAGATGTGTTAAAAATACCAGGGTTTTGCCTAATACAGTACTGCAACAATTACTGTATCAATACAAGCAGTTGAGCATTGTGTTCCTGAAGGACAACGTTGTGTCATTCATTTATACTATTTTATTATCTTTGTGTCTTCTATACGAAAACACATTCATCCCACAACAGGGATTTTTTTAAAAGGCAATGTATTTCACAAATTTAAGCCTTCCTGCTGTATTTCTTGCTAATTCAAGTTTGTAGCACATTTAGTACTTTCAAAAATGCAAGCATATTTTTGGCTGCTTGCATGGAAATACTTCTTTTATTCGACTTGCCTAATTATTACTTGATTCCTTATTTAATAATGGAAACAGCAATTTAATGACCACTCCTACCATAAAATTCTCCCCATATTCTCTCTCAAAGGAGAAGCAAGAGAGAAAATCAGGATAAAGGGTAACTCACGGTTAAACACAACTAAGGCCACAAAATAGCGTTACATTATTCACTCACTATGTAAAATTCATATGTGAATATCTTAGAAAAGGGGTCACAAAGAGTTATATCTGATACTTCAGACTGAAGAATTCAAGGAACTTTCATTCACCATTTCAAAACACCTTCTCAACCATCATCAAAAATCATCAGTCCTAATGCCACGTTTGTTCTCATTTGCTGTTAAGAACCATAAGAGAGAAGTGAAGGATCCCTCAGATGTGCAAGTATTTCTGCCTCAAAAAAATTGCATTACTGGTGTGTTTGTCATGGGCTCAGAAATGAGTATACACCCCAAATCTCTACTGTCCTCAAACATGCCTCCCCAATTTCAGGGGGAAACTTCCTTTTAGTTTAAGCTGATGGAGACTGAGTGCAGCAGTGAAGCCTCCCCCACCCCCAGGCTTAGCTCAGCCCCTTCCATTCAGACTGGCCCTGCTTATTCTACAGAGTGGTTCAAGATCAGCTCCTGGCTCAGGATCTGGTCCTTACCAAATGCCCAAAGCTTCTTACCCTGGTGCAATGCTTTGGAAATGACTTGCTTACAAGGGTTTGTCAAAATTAATTTTTAAGAAACAACGGTAAAAATCTAGTGGTAAAAATCCAAGGTAGAAGCACGCAAACATATATCAACATCACTAAAAAAATCAAAGCATGAATGCACAAAAATACAAACAACCTCCCCCCAGAAAATGGGTCCCATTGTCAAAGTTTGCATTCCTGTGACAAATGCACAAACAAAACATCACTTGCTAACCATGGTGTTTGAAGAATGTGCCTCTTGCTTCTCTTTTACAGCATTTCCAGCCCAGCCTTTTTGTCTGTGGAAATAGGCTAATATGTAAATGCTTCCACAGTTTCTTCAAAATAAAAAGGAGGTCCTGGGAATTGAAATTCTATTTATATTTATCATAACTTGATAAGATAGAGTGTGTTTATTTAAATACCCTACCATTATTTCTTCTTAACAACAGGCAGCTCTGAAGTGCAGTTATAAGTCTGTTTACACCACACAGATATCAAATTGACTTGCTAATGGTAACTTTTATTCGGTATCCATGGGTTACTGTGTCATGTGATTTGACATCAAGTACAGACAGTGCTGATTAGTAGCATCCAGTTCTGTCCATCTCTGTGCATCACTGAACCATCTGGTCATTTATTCACTAATAAGCCCCTAATGGCCCAAATATTCACCGGCCTGTCATTGTGACATGGCATAAAATGCCTACATCTTTCAACTTGCTTTGACATGTTGCTTGTTTCACATCAAAACCCGTCATTTACAGGAAAAGAGCTCAGAGGGGTAAAAACTTGACCTAATCTGCAGTGTTAACACAAAGACAGAGGCTTTGTTATCTGGTAGCCTGACTGAAAGCATGTAAATGGGCATGAATTCATTTTGTACATTTTTCCATGCTCATTTTACAACATTCTTTAAGTTTGGTATCATTCCTAATATTGGTTTTTATGTGGGTTTTGCTGTGAAATCTTTTTTCTTTATCTGTTAATATCCTTGGGAGTGTGTTAAAGGAAGCTGGATTCCCAGAGATGTTTGTCAGTTTTCTATATAGAAAATATGTATCAATGGGAATATTACAGGCAGCCACAGAAGTTTTCTAAACCCTTCTATTAAAAATTAGTATGATTAATAATTTTACTTTGCATCTTCTTTATCTTTGCCTAGATAGCAATAGCTAGTGTATTGCTTTCTTTCCTAAAGGATGTGAGGTGCAATAATTATTTCCAGTTTAGTGTGTCAGATTTTGCAGAATCTATGGAGATGAGAAGAATCTTTCACATATAATCACATAGCATGTTATTAACATAACAGTCATGAATACGTAGTGACTGAAAAATCTCCCTCTTCAGTCCCATCACGCAAAACTGCTGGAGAAGGAGGTCACAATCAATGCTTTATTTTTTTCTTAATCATACTGGATATAGCCACAGTTAAAATAGTTTAAAAAAAGCAAACACCCATTAAACTAATTGCTGTTGAAATCTTGGTTAATACATCATTAAAATGTGATTAAAGCATGATGTAATTGATTGTAACTAGAACACTTAGGGTGGTTTTATTGCTCTGCAGTCATTGGTGTGATGGGACACATAATTCACCCAGTATGTTAGCTTCACTTGGTGTGTGCCTCTATTGGCACACTGGCTCCTTGAAGCAAGCATACTCTGCTCCACAAAAACTTCCATTGTGCCGCCTTCTGGCTCTTACACTGGTTATAAAGTGATAAGTAAAGCAAAAATAACAGTATTTTAACATTACAGAGATTCGCCTTTTTTTTTTTTTTTAATAACTGTAGTGTTGTAAATAGTCTATTATTTTCTCTTTTTTTGTGGGCTTACATTGTGCATGTTGCTGGTAGTAGTTCCTGTTAACGACATGAATATCAGCCAGGATAAGTCCTCTGACTGTGCCTGCTAGTAAATTTTATCAGAGAATTCAGGTCAGCTAATGAATCAATTTGAATGTTGGCATCTTCATGCTGAGATTCAATCAAGTCTAAATTTCATTTATTATTAGTTAGTTTACAATGCTTACAAGTCAAATCCTTAAGCCAGTCTTAGGACACATACACAGAATTTAGTCTATGCATTCAAATGTTTCTATTTTTTGATTATTCACTTCAGTAATCCTTGCTGTACAATGTTATCCTCAAGGGCATCAATAAACACATTCACTCCTGTCTTATAAGCTTGAGAATACCTTTTGCTCCTACTCAGAGCCCTCAAACCTTTAGAGGGCTGAAAACCAGCAGTGTTTTGTGAAAAATATTGAGGTTTTGAAACTATTCTCTATTCAACATCAAAATAAACTCTAACAAAAACCAAGTCAATCAAGATATGAACTGATATCCCTAAAGATATGAACTGACTCCCTAAATGGGCATCTTATTCATAATGTTGTTAATTTCTCTTACTCCAACAAAAAAAAATCCCATTTGATACATGCAAAATCTTTTTGGCAACATTTAATCAAAGTGAAAATTTTCTATTAACAATAAAAAAAAAAAATCTGTTTTGATGACCTGTCATCTTCTGATAGAAAAATCGGTTTTATCAACAACACAAATGTTGATCAATTCAGGATATATTCCCATTTGTGTGAATTGGACTCAATACCAAAATACTAAACATGGGTTCTCAGATCTTTGTACAATTTGGGTTTTGGTTCCAAACTTTTTAACATACTGAGCTTTCTTTAATCAGTACTTACAATGTTAAGTAATGTCAAATATATCTATGGAGTACAAGTGGTATCTGGAGAGCCATTCTTTTTCATCTTAATTTTTTCAAATTTTGAAAATAAAACAAATTCATATTAGCTGAAAATTTTCGTTTTAGCTATTTCAGTCTTACTGACACTTCCAAAAAGCTTTTACAATTTAAGGGTTTTTTTAGATAATGAACATTTGAAATTAATTTTAAAAATTTTATTAATTTAAATTTAGATGAAATAATGTAATAAATAAAAGTGAAATAAAAGTGATTGCTTGAAATAAATCAGAAAGAATAAAAGATATTTTTAAGTTAGGTACATTATTGAAGTGAGCCTGTTTGTTATTAAAAAAAATTTATAATGTTGAGTAAGAAGGAATTTTAACTACTGCCATGACCCTGATGTCTCTCAGGGAAGATGTTCTGTTTGTCTAATGGGCAGTGTCTCAGAAAAATTTCAGTTCTGCTCGGTGCCTAATAAGCCTGGGCTTACCACCAGCTCTCATGGAATAGTGCTGGAGGAATGGGAAATGGAAAGAAGTGTTTACTGATGTGATTTAGGGGAAAACTTCCTCAGAAGAGTTACACTGCTCTGTCAGAATAATGTTTTTTTCAGGAAGATATAGCATAGAATATCTGAAATGCATCTTGAACATTGTGTTTTATCTTACTACAAGATTTGCAAAAACTTTAATGATGTTGTTAGTAGCAGGAATGCAGACACAAATGGCACATTTTTTAAACTAAAAAGGCATGATTCATTTGAACAAGTGTAAACGTGTCATGCAATGACAGTCGTAGGTATTGGGTGGTAACATCTGCAATCATCAGCTGGTTTATTTTGAATACAGAACACCTACAAAAATTTGATCCTGTTTTTAACTGTATAAATGCAATATGATGACATGCAGTTAATAGCAGAAAGACAACTGTGCACATATTGATAATGTATATGTATTTCAATTATCAGGCCATGACTTCAGCGAGATCCCTTTGAATCAGAATTAGCAAAAGACAGCACCATCTATTAAAAAAAAAACAAAAAACCAAAACAAAACAGAAGACATAAACCAATTGCTTGGCCACTGCTAAAACTCAAAAGCTGTGTTTTCTCCGGAAAAGGTGTTTTTAATGGCTGGTCTGCTACACTTACCAGACACAAATGGGTGCATCCTCAAGGTGGCCATTTAAGAAGTCAATTAATAAGTATTTAAAAGAAATCTTACTATTACCATCTGAAATACAAGATTGCATATATATAGGACTATTTAATCAAAGATCATACAACAGCAAAAACTGAAGTAGATGCTATTAATACATTTAAAACAGGTGAAAAAAATTACATTTGAACAGATGAGAAAGGAGAAAAAAAAATGCTGCAAGCCCAATCAGTGGAGTAGCACAACTGTCCTGGATACATTGCTGCTATTGACAGGGTAACTTTGGCCATCTTGCCCAGACCTCTTTTGCAGAGTGTTTAATTCCTTGCTCTTCAGAATAAATAACAGTTCTTAACACTAGTAGCATGACAAACTGTCTCTCTACAGCAAGCAGCAACGCTTCCTTTTTAATACATTTTTAATGCAATGTAATAACAAGGAAATGGTTCCTGGCCACTGATGAAAAAATCTGCCACCAAGCTTATACAGACTGAAACAGCAGCATATTGCTACTGTTCACTTAGATGGAAATTAATTCAGTAACAGCATGTTTTAATACTGAAAGCCAAAAATGTAAAATCTATTAAACCCAGCCTCTGAGTATTTTTCTTGAAAATATCCATTTCATATAGGCAAGTGTTTGTGGAAGTGGTACTTGTAGGACCAACTAAAACAGCAAGCATTAATACTGCACGCTTTTAGATTAGGTAAGATCATAATGGTATTTTTTAACGTTCCACTTAATTACTTCCCAATCCTGCAAAGACATTTATGCATTTGCTTAACATTTCATAGATGAATATTTCCATTGATTTAATATGTATCCAAGTCTTTGAAATATTAGGGCCTGAGCACAAGGCTAATTATATGCAAAGAGCATTTGTAACTCTTTTTATGACATCAAATGTCCCATATTTGAACCTAAACATGCCTACTGCTCTGGTTAATTGATGACTTTCTATTAAATATTACTTGGAAAGCAAGTGGTAAAAAAAATTGAATTTTAAACTTGCATATTTGTGTATTCAGACCCAAAGTGATGCTGATTATACAGAAATAAACATCGTTTACTAATGCAGCAGAAGTACTGCTGATATATTAACCACACTATAATCAAGAATCTCAAAAATAGCATATGGGTCTGCATTGGCAGACACACAAAGTGCACACTGTATGCACCCACATGTGAGAAAAATTATAAAATTCACATCCATTAGTACTTACTAACCATTAAAAGAAATGCTCTAATTAAATAAACTTCAGGTTGGGTTAAACAGATATTGTAAGCTGCTGAACAGCAGCAGTGATATCCATAAGGTGATTTGAGATGCTGACCTAGATTTTTAGTGATTTTAGTCTGATTCCTTCTTTTGAAACCATCATCACAACCACTCTGACCCATCACACTGATCTCAAATTCCCACTTTTCACCACAGCGATGTCAAACATTTTAATAGGCGATACAGAGGAACAGAAGAACAAAAAGTCCACTTCCACATGTGTGTATTTGCACGCATGTCCAAAGTTATCAGCTTCCTTGCATTTCCAGACCCACTAATCACTCACAAATGACCTGATCCCATGTTTGCTCCCTGAAGTAATTAGCTAACAAAGGTGATTATCCCAGGGTCACCAGCAGGCTACCTAGAAGTGACTGCTACCACAAAGAGAAAGACTGGAAGTGAGACAACCACAACTGTGAGAGCAAATACATAGCTATGCACATGGAGTACACTCTTCTGCAATAAGAAAATAGTGACTTAAAGTCCAGCACATCAGCTACTCCTCGATACAACAGAGACTCTGAGCTCCACAGCAGAGATGCATTAAATGCTGCTTCGCCTGCCTGCTTAGGCAAGCGGTCTTGCATTATATTCCACCAGAACCCATTGTTGCTGTAGCTTATTTTCTAGGTTTGTGTGGGAACTAACAGAACCTCACAAGGGTCCTTGGGTGGCAGAAGCTCTGCCATACTGCATTTTTTTTTGCCAAGATATCAATTAACATATTTTAAAATCCCATTACAGAAAAAATATGATTGATACAGCAGATGTTATGTCACCACTAACATTAACAAAAACTTTGAGCCTCCGGCAGTTGAAATGCATCCATCATACAAAAAGTAAGTAAACAAATTTGAGCTAGATCTGTCATATAGGCCTATCACTAAGGTTTGTCAATAAAAACAGGTTTCCTGGTTCTGTAATAGAAGGCTGTATGTATGTTTTCCTGATCCACTGCGTCTGATGAAAATTTCATTTGTGAGCTGGCTTTCTGTGGAACATCTACAACAAAAACCACACATATTCTTCTCTCAGCAGTCTTAAAAAAAAAGTTTTATTTTGGAAGCACACTTTCGAGCAATCTACCTGGAGTCTCCTGAGAGATTCTTTGATTTTAATAGGTACAAATCAACCCAAAAATAATGGCATTTAAGGATGTACAGTAGTTCTGAAAAGAGAGCTAAAACAAACTCAAAATTGCGGATGCTTTAATGGGAAAAAGGCTCACGGTGTACACCTACCACAGGTCAAATTAAAGCTGTAGCACAAGCCTTGATCTTGCTGTACAACCAAGTGTAAGAGTGAGCATTCATCAGAGTGCCCTTCCCAAAGGGCCAGTCACTCAGGCAAGCATTTTTTGGTTTGGCTCTAAGACTTTGTATTTTTTACCCTTCAACCATCATCCTGCTGCTGCCTCCTTTTCCCCTCTGCACTGAGCAGATGGTGTCCTTTGATCTGTGACACCACCAGTTTTGCCACTGTAAACTGGCAAAAGTATATCCTGTTTTGCAACGAAAGCCAATATTTAATAAAGGCAGAACTGTTCTTTCTTCAGCCAGTTGCATGTATCAGAATCCATTTCTGCTGAGAAAAATCTGGAAGAATATTTGACTCATCTTTAGCTGCCTATACAAGAACAACTTGCAGACAAGAGCAGAAGTAGAAGGAGCATGTGAGCCATTCCATACAGGCTATTGCTGCTACACTAGATCATGCAAAATTGTTGCTTTTTTAAAAAAATTTCTTTCTTCTTTCTGCTATTATGCAGTTAAGTATCTAAGTTTTGGATGTAGCTAAACTGAAAGGCTTCCTATGTTTTTCTCAAACTTGTACCTTGCTTTTCTCTTATACACTTATTCATCCCAATCCAAATTCATGGACAGTGTCAGTAGCCCACTGTAGTGACAAGACCCAATACATTTGTTCTTTGCATTCCAAGTTCTGACTCTCATTCTTTTCTCACATAACACATCCAAAATTCAGTTCTCAGAAACAAGCATTAGGGCACAAATCACCAGACCTTTCCCTCCCTTGTCATGCTGCACTGCTCACTTTAGGAGAAAGATGAGCTTCCCTTTAGCTGGCTTACCTCCAGAACTAATTATCTGAGATTAGTGACCTACATAAACTTCACTGATTTCAAGGAAATTCACTATGCAGGCTCCAAAACAAACATGAAAGCATTTTTTCTTCACACCAATGACAGCAGTTTATTTGTCTCTCTAAAATCATATAAGAAAATGGAGACCAAAGTAGAAATTAGGAGTGTGTCACTCTATGGTTTCAGATACTCTATTAACAAATCTCCCTGGTTTTATTAATTTTTTACATTTTCTTTTTCCTCATTGATTTATTTCCTTCATTTACTCCCATAGGGTAACTCCTATTAGGGACTATATCCTGTCATTACTCTGTTTCAGGTCTCATTTTTGTGCCTTTTTCTTGATCATCTGTGTTATGCTTTGCCCAAATAGCAAGATACAGCCATCAACCCTAGCAAGTTTCTAATGTAAGTAGAAAAAGGAGAAAATCAGAGAACAAAGGGCATAAGGAGAAGCCTTTCCTTTACAGTCCAAACCAACAAGGATGATAAACTGTCTTAAACAAAGACTGTCATGTCCTGGGTATGAGCACCTGAAGGGATGTAAAATGGGATGTTAAGTGTGAGGATAAATACCACAAAAAAGGAATAACAATGCTGTTATATTAATATTGCTTCTGTTTTCATTAATTTTCTTGTGACAATTTCATGTGCCACGTAAGGAACTTCACCACATCTCATCATCCTAAATGCAATGAAAATACTTTATCCTTGAAGTGAAGATCTCTTCTATGGAAAGGCAAAGTTTCCTTAAGTCAACAGTTTCTCACAGTTTAAATGAGAGGAAATTGTTAGTAGTTTCCAGATCATTTTTGCCACATAAAAGAAGAGCTTAGTTTAGACTACTTAGTCCAACAGGTTAAGGATGCTAGGAATTAAAATTTGGATTTGGAAGGATTATATCACTGGAAAGAGAATAATCAATACTGTTTATTTTTGGCACCTTTATATTCTTTTAACTTCTACCTATTGTAAGGAAAGCAGTGCTAGGCAGCATTCCAGAAAATGTTGCTGAAACAAAGCAAGTATAATATAAAGGGCTCTAACTCTTAATAAAAGACAGAAACCAAGATGCTGAGGTAAATCATTCATATTTATCATATGCTTGTCTGTAGAAGGAGCATAACTTTTATATTCATTCCAAGACTCAGTCTTCTGATTGAGTTTATACTGGCAATATTCTATTCCACAAACAAAATTGTATCAACCTGTAAGACTGCATGTTAAAGCCAGAATAATTATCTTCATACATAATTAAATCCAATGTATATATAAGTAGCACTTACTGACACAAACTGTAGTGATTTCTTGTTCTGAGAATAAAAGAAATATAGCCTGAATGAAGTAAAAGAAACATAGGGGATGCTCTTTTTATAAAGCAAACATTATAATGCTGTTGCAGAACTTCGTTAACTCCATTAACTAGAGCATTGCAGGGAGGTGTCTTTTTTCTGCTTTTTTGTTATTTTCTTCAAGTTTTTTACAATTAAATAAGTTTGCACATTTTTTTTTTAATGTGCAGCACTGTGAATGAGTGTACTAAGCATTATTTGCTTATTTTCTCCAAACTCATCAGATGTGTCCAAGCATTTATATCATATACAGACTTGCTGTTTTGTAATTTTGCCAGATGTTGAACCAGTCTAGAACTTCAGCTCAAAAGGGCTACCTCTAAGTCTACCAAACAACAAACATCCTGACATCAGATACTACGTTTTTAAAAGAACAAGCCACTTCAGTGTTCTAATTGTTCTAGTATAAGCACAATTCATACATATACTCCATTTCTACCTCAAACAGGTATTTTCCTCTGATGCTGATCAGAGAAGAATTTTAACAACTCCCTCAGTATAATGAGGGTAAGATTCCTGCCATGCAGTAATAATAGAAGTTGATAGTACAGAGTGTTGTAAGAAGAAAAGACAAGAGGTAACAACCTGAGGAGACCAAGACCCGTCATTCCCAGTTCCACTTCAGCTCTGAATGCTTGGCTGGAATGATCCCAAGCCTATCACTTGTTACATAACCACTTTCTTCACAAAACAGAAATATGGGTAGCAGGGTCTCAGGGGCACTGAGGAAAAAGCGTTGAGATGGTCCATAAATCCCAGGAAAACATTAATTTCTCTCCTGAATTTTTAAGCCAATGAATCCTGTCAGAAATTAAATGGTTGTGAAAGAAATGGTCATATACATTTATTTGTACACTTTTTCTAAACTCCATTAAAGCTCCTGCTTGAAGACCTTTAGCAGAAGACGAGAAAATTTTTATTTACTCTCTGAGAGAAAAGCCTTCTGTGTATTTAACTTACACTTTATTTGTTTTTAAAGTATATTCAGGCATTCCTGTGTGATTTCTTGCTAATGTTTAATGAACCAAATCCTTTTAGATATTTGTCTACAGCTGTAAAATTCTCTGCTGGCTTCTTCCTCAAACTAGAGGTTTTAGCCCCAACTTATTAATAGATGCCAGTGAAAACATTAACTCCAGAGACCTTCCCAAGCGCCTTGTTCAGCCCACTGCCCTTTACACTTTGCTTGTAACCGATAGAGAGTCTTAACATGCATATCCACAGGTGTGTAAGGCAGCCCAGGAACACTGTCTGTGCACTGGTATCACTGTGAAGGGCAAGCCAGGCAATCAAGCATCTTGATTTAGTCTCCATGCAAAAGGTCAGATTAGGCACTCTCTTGAGGTCCTCACTATGCTTCTGATTCTGTGCTCATGCTGTGACGTCTGCAAGAAATCCAATAGCTAGATAAAGTGGGGTTGTAAGGAATATGTAATGAAAAAAGACAGCATTTGTTACTCAAAATCATATATTCAAAACTATCGCACGCAGTCCCCTATCTGCCCTTTCTCACTTTTTCATTATTCTTTATACACATCCTAGCTAAACAACAAGCTTTTCATGTCTCAGACGGCAGCCAAACCCCCACAAAGCACTTTGACTACCTTGCCCTACTCAGGTGGGGTCTGCACGCTCAGTACCTCAGCTCGTACACTGGCAACTGAGACTTCTGCCACGAGGAGTTTCCTCCCTGGCGCACCAGCTTAGCCAGAACCGTGCACAATGTGCCCCTTGCTCCTGAATGTGGAAACCTAGCAATGGTGCTTTGTTCCCCATTGGATGTCCTGTTTGAGGACATCATGGTCTTCCTCACAATCCAGGTAGGAAAAGCTGCTCAGCAGGCAGACAGCAATTGCCTATATTAGCTAGAGGTTCCACACTACTTTCTAGAGTAATTCTATATAGGGATTACCTGAGCAATTCAGCGTGGGAGTGAAGAAAACCAGCAGGGAGCCTGGTGAGGTTCACCCGCCTCCCCAAAAAAGCTCCTTTGCTAAGTGTGCAGTCAGCAATCTCTTCCAAGAGTTTTTAATCGCTGCCAGGCTTTAGGGCAGACTGTGTGTGGCAGCAGTGCTCGGCTCTAACAGCCTGTAAGCTGGAGAGCCTGGAAGGGACAGGGCTGTGTGTGTGGTCAGCACCATCAGTAACAAAATTCCCTCACGTGGGGAAATTTGGGTCCTCTTTCCTTGCAGAGAACATCACACAGAATATCTGGGGGAGAGCAGCTCTCTTGGGCACTGTTGGTACCTTGCTCTCCAGAATTACAGTAGCAGCATCAGAGTTAACCAAACTCTAAAACTGTTAAGATGGAGAAACCTTAGACAAATACAGCACTGCTGGGAAATAAAAAATTAGAAGAAATTCAGCTGTAACCAATGCTGACTTCCTTTAGACATGGCAACTAAAGAAAGAGAGACCTGTAAGAGCCCTCTGTAGGCTATTCAGACACCTTATTTAAGTTTTGTAAGAGGATCTGAAACCATAATGATGGTCACATGTAAATATCAAATAACTCAGTTATGTCAGGGATCACTTATCCACAATTTTTTTTCCACAAAGGATGCCAAACACCTATGGATTTAAAAATAAGATTCTAATACATAACAAAAGATTTATTTTTCTTTAACAGTAAAATCAGAAAGATCTTGTGCTGAACCTACAGCCAGAGAAAATCCTAACATGGTCTTGATCTATGTTCTGCCAGAAGATTTTCCCCTAAATTTTTAGTAAAACACATCTTTGGGTCCTAATTTTCCAAAATATCGATACAGAACTTATCTTCCATAAATAAAATCTTCTGTGTTGAGCAGATACACATCAAGCCGTGGGGCTCTATAATCACTGCATTTTAAAATGCAGTGCAGTTGTCAAATATGTGCTCATTTTAGTTATGCATAGGTAGGTTTGCAGTGGCATCAAGTGTTCAATTAGCCTATTCCCAGGTGAACATTCTCTGAAGATATGTCACTGGAGAGATCTCTTTCACATCTTTGCCTATTTGAAGATGGCAATAAACCAGTTCTCATAGCCTACTCATCTCAAACTGATTTCTTGAGCTGTGTTGTGACAATACCTTCCATCAGGATAGAACTGCAGTAGTTCTGAAATACTCACTGCAGAATGCTACAGAGGAAGGGACACACTCTGCTGTGGTGCTTTTCTTAGGGGAAGGGGTGTAGCCACAGTAGCAACTCCTAAGCAAAGACATAGATTAATAAGGGTACTTCGATGGGACCTGCTTGTAAGTCAAGCAAAATAGAGCAGCTGAAGCACCGCAGCACTCTGCCAGCACTTGTTTGAGAAACATCCAGGTCTAATTCTCCACAAACACCAACCAAATGACACCAGCTCCAGGGTAGTCTTTGGCTCAGGCTGGTGAAACCTCAGTTGAGCATGGCCAGTTTAACCCAGCAGAGCCTCTCCCTTCACCTTATATTAACAGTGTCACATAATAAGTAGAAACATAAAAAAATTTTTTAAATCAAAGCATTTTCTTTTTCCCCTCTTTGCTGCTTTCTCCCAGCACCACTATATATATTTAGCTAATTGTTACAGGCTATATCACTACCCACCCACTCCTGGAGCAGCATGCAACCATGTCAGAAAGCTCTTTTCAAATGGTTGGTGTAAAACGAACACAATCTGAGAGGACAGCCCTTACAGAGGGCTCTGTACAGGTCGCTCTTGGTTTCCTCTAAGAGCAACCAGAAGACCCTCGCCATTCTAGCTGGCCATCAACAATCTGCTTCCCTGTGCCCCAGGGCCCTGATCACCATGCTGTGGTGGCACGAATGGACAGCTGAGGCTGGGGGACGAGGTCTGAGTCCCACACTGGTGAGCAGGGTGCTCCCTTCCCTCCCTCCTTCCCTCCTCCGCGGGTGTCCCGTGCCAGCCGCCGGCGCTCCTGGTGTTTGTCACCATGGCACAGACTGCAGGGCGCTCCCGAGCCTTTACAACCAGTGAAAATCGGCACCAGCTTCCTAATTCTGGCACAACATGTCCTCGCTTTGAAGTCTGGTTACTGGGTTTTACAGTTCTATTTTTAAAATGTATTAAAGATGTTTAAAAGTGGCAGGGACTTCCAATAAAAGCCATGTTGTCCAGAATCAGGATGCTGGTCCCAATTTAAAACCGGCTGTTAAACAAGAGTATATCCAAATAAAACTTGTCTGATTTACAAAATACCTCAGACTGATTGAACATTTACTATCCAATTTTTCTCTTTTCACATCTTCAGAGGTCATTCTCTCTATTTTTTTTTCCTTTAGATCTGCAATGCTTTTCACAACTACTGTATGGAAAATGAATCCACTTACCATATTTTTAAAATAACTGTTAATGGCATATAATAAAGTATAATAAATCTAAGAAGCTAATAAAGATTTACATTTCTCTTGGCTCTATGACTGGTTTAAAGAGCTTACATCCTTGTTAGAGTTTCATCTTCTGAAACACACCCAGGAAATTCTGCTTCTGTTTTTATCATCAGGCATTTCTATTTCCCAATATGACTCACATTTAAAATTTTATCTCTGCAACACATTTAAATTTCTATTTGGAGAAGTGAAAGAAGATAAACAGCACAACACCTGAAGGAGAATATCGTTCCAAGGAGGAGCCTAAAGGAGCCGGGGCAGTCTGATACCCTGAGTCTTCCTAGAACATCTTGTGACTGATCTCCTGTTTCTGGGGTGATGCTGGGTGAATCATTTCACATCTCCATCTGTCTCATCTGTTAAAGCTGAGCTCCTCAGAACAGGGGATTTCTTTTGCTTTGTATAGTTATGCAGGGTAATTCTGTAACTTAGGAACTTACGGTGCCGGTATTATAAAGTAGTAGAAATCAAGCACAATATGAGTAAAAAAAGTCAAACAAAATTTAATGTACAAAGTGATCCAGTTTGATGACCCAGGAGGAGTCTGCTTCTGTGCAGATTTTCATCACTAAACTTTGCATTTCAGTGCTCTGTGTTCATATCTTTTAGTTATGGTCTAGAAACACACAACTCGACAGGCTTCCTGTCCTATCAAGTCCCCCAGTCACATAATTCCACCATAAAACTTCCCATTAATAGCCAAAAATCTACAGTATTTTCTAATACCTTTGGCAGACACATGTAGTAAAAACTTTGTGCAAGACTGATATGTAAGAAACACACTTGAACTTTCTCTCCTGTCAATACTTTTCCAATAAATGGGAAAATCTCTATTTCCCATTCCACAGACTGGAAAATTGGGGCAAAGGACAAATAAAGTAACCTGCTCAAGGTGATGCTGACTTGCACTTGTACATCGTCTGCAATAGATGACACCCCTTGTCAGATAAATTGCATAGTAATAGCTAAGTACTTAGGCTTTCAAGATTCATGGTTAGCAAGTATTCCTAAAATTCTGATTAAACATTTTGTTTCCTAGTGGTTTTAAATTGGATGTGTCATTTTGTAAATGACAGATGGCTACAACAGAGTCAGTGATCAGGTTTTTAGTTTAGAACAGCAAATACAGGAATACATTGGCACCGAGTTTCAGGTAATTCTTTCTATTGAACTCTTGCCAAAAGTTATGTATTCGTGTTATGCTTCTAGAAACATAAAGATCTGTAAGCAGGTTTGTTTGCCCTGAGTGAAATCTACTTGCTAAAAAAAAAAAAAAATCACATTAACTAATTGTTGAAATAAAACACTAAGTGGCAAGGAAATAAAAGCAAATCCTAGCTTATGAATTAAAAAAAAAAAAGAAAAGAGAGAAAAAACAAAACAAAAAACCCAACCAAACACACATACACAAAAACATTAACCCACTCCCACCTCAAATGAACCAAACCATCATACTGAAAAACATATCTTATATCTATATATACACACATGCACATATACATAACGGAACAAATGTGGAAGTATTCTGTATATTTTATAGGATTATTAACTACATTTAATATATTCATATAATTTTCACTTACTTCCCGTTGACTGTTTTTGAAAACAGTGAGGTTTGACCTTCACACAGACTATTTTCACTCACACATTTAGTTCCACCCATTGGTCTCACCAGCCCAAAATATTGTAATCTACATCACGTAAATGTTCAAGAAATCCAAAACACATGGAGGAGTGAAAACAATTATTTGTACAGGTCAGAACAGAACATTTTAAAAATTTCATGGCAGCAGAAAGGACTTCAGCAAAGAAGTCACAATGTTGTCAGTTCACAATGACACCCAAAGACTCCTCCAGAATCAACAGATCTCATTAAGCCAGCCCACGTACCACATCCATCTATGAGGTCTGCAGCACCCAGGACTGGCCACACTCACATTAATTCTGCCTTGGCTTCTCAGCTGAAAGCAGTGTCCACTCCTACAGCCATTTACAGGCACAAGCTCTTCCACACACCTGGAGCAAAGCCTGCAATCAATGCCTCTGTCTTCAAGCAGAAGTGCTTCCACCACTGGTATTCCATCTTCACAAAAAATTCTGTTTAAAGGCAATAATTGGACAATGAGTAGCAATGAATGAAAATTACTCCAACATTGACTATTCACCTACTGGTAATCAAACTATGTGCAGGTTTTAGCGCTGCAAACTCTCGAAACTGAAAATACTGCAGTTTTTTTTTTTTCCTGTAAACTCTTCCTTCTTCAGTCAGTAACTGAAGTGATTTGGCCATTCTTGTTCCTTGGCAATTAGAATCTGAGTTGTTTTAAACTTGATCTGATAATTTTGCTTGTAAACGTCTATTCCCCAGAAAATGCAGTCAGCAAGCAGAAGAGACATAAAATTGATTCTTATCTCTCTTAGGCTAGCTTCAGTTCATAGACTGGAGCTCCATAAAATAATCTAATGGAAAGGAAGGGTGATTTCCCGAAAGTATCTGGAAGAAAAGACGTGGGGGAAAGAACATAAAACTAAAACAAACTAAAAAACAAAACAAAAACAAAAAAAACACCCCAACACAAAAGAAAACCCAAATGCAGGATCACTTTGATATTGGGAAAACAATTATATAGATTTTTGAAGAATTTGCAGATGGTACAGGATGGCTTAAACCGTTGGATGGTGCTGTTTCTAGTTGAAAAGCCAGCTAATATATGTGGTTTCTAGCACCCACTAAGTGTGGGTGCCAGATGAGGGATCTGAAGGACAGTACCAGGGAGAGTGGGAATGAAGATGCAGCTGCCTACAGAACTAAGCTTCTGTGTAAACAAAAAATTAAAAATTCACTTCATCATTTGATTAAACACTGTATTTTATAAAATAAACAAGAAAAAGAAAGCAGAATAAAACTTTAAGAGCTTGGCTGAAAAAAGAACATCTCAGGAACATTTAAAGGAATATTAAAAAATGCTGGTCCATAGCAGATTCAGATCCTGCTATAATGAAGGGTAACATTTGTAAGACCTGGAGCCTCACAACACCAGTCAGCTGCTTAACTACTACACAGTGCTATAATTTTTATATTTACTTTTTAGCCCCTTTTTGTCAAGCACATCTACATATGCATTTACAGTACAGTATCACACCCAGATTTCTCCATTACTTAACATTTGGACTAGGATACAGCTATTTCAATTATTAATGTAGTTTTTCAATATTGAGAACGTTCTTAATTCAACCTGCAAGACACTGAGTGTGACACTTTCATTATTTCTATCTTTTACAGGGTGTGCAGTAATTGCCCTTCTGCTAGTTTTTTCCTTAGACACTAGAGCAAATGTAACAAAGGCACGAGTAGATTATTATCCACCGGAAAAAAAAAAATTAAATTTCTGACAGAGTGTGTTTAGAGCTGCTGCGAGTTTGCCTTGAGAATCTGCTGCTGTAAACTGGCTTCTGGAGCTCAATATCCACATGCAATCTTCCTGGCCTGTATGGGCAATCATAGCACTTCATTGTCCAGTGCTATCATTACAATATTGTTATCATCTGAGCTTGAGTCTGACACTTTCTCTAAGACCTTTCAAATAACCCCTTTACTAGGCTTCAGTACCAAACCATTCAGGGCAAATCTCTGCTTTGTGCTTGTCAGCCTTAATAGACTGGATGTCACTTTTGCCTGTAAAAAGTGCCCGCTCTTCAGCTGTCAGTCAGTCCTGGCGGTGTCAGCCGAGAGCGTGGCTGGAGCTGCTGGATTAGAGGGTAGTTACCACAGCTGTCAGATTACTGACAACCTGACACCCACATCCCCAACTTCCTTTGACTGTATTTGGTTTCCATCTCGCTCCTTGGACCTTTCTTAAGGTGGATCCCTATGCTCAAGTTAAACAATGTTGGAGCCAACTAGGAAAGTTTTGTTCTTGTTTCCAACTCCGCTTTCAGCTGGGTTTGTCTTTTGTAGACAACGCTGTCAAAGTGTTTCACAGTAAATTTTACTAATTTATAAGGGGAGAAAACAAATTTTCGCTAGTCTCTAAGTTAGAGGCATTTTTTTTTAATCATGCCTCTGTATTTGGAGGTATTTTAGTTATTGATATCTGCTTTTAGTCAAAGGTGTTGGGGAGTTTATACAGTGCTCTCCATATATTTTAAATGTACTCAAGACCTTGCTCTTTCAATGCTTCTTTAGTTCTGCTCTCAAAAGGTTACAGACTATGCAATTCTGTGAACAGTTTACAATTATTTAAAGTGGTGTGCATTATACCAGCATTTCATAGAACCTGCTTTGTGTGTGTTTCATATTCTACAGTTGACACATGTTTCTCCTACTTTTAGAGGATAAACTAGAACTAAGCAGAAAAAAAACGAATGAAAACCACACCAAAACTTACGTTATGTAGGATCAGAAATAAACTCGCACTCTTGGCTGTGCCTTCACTTTTGAGGGACACAATTTGCTAGAGCTTGTTCCATTGAGTTTACACTGCCCAAAGGACAAATCCTAAGCTCCGCTCTAACCATGGCACATCAGGGTAAATCATCTATATTCTGCCTGTAGTTGACCTCAGCCAACTAGGCTGACACAAAGACTGGTTTTACTCTCTCTTCTTGGATTGTAAAGAGAAATCTCTATCTGTAATACTGCCTCTGTGAGCTTACAGAGAACTGAAGGGAAGAACACTTTACTAGGAGCCAGTCCTGTGATCAAAGCACATATAGAAAGCTGGACAAAATTTGTACTTGCATGTTTCTTGCCTGTATTTAAAAGCTAAACTTCTCTGTAGAAAAGGTCAAACTCTCCAATGGTATTTTTTAGTTATTTGTTTTTAGATAATTGCAATGTGTCATTTAAGCCCAGCCATTATATTTTTATCTCCTTGTATACAAATCTCGTGGAAACAATTCCATGTAGTGGAGAAAATGCGGTGATGCACCATTAACACTAAATACTGTGGGGTAACCTATATCTTAGAATCCATAAAATGGAAAAGTATCCAGACTATATTAAACACTGTTCTTCCCATTTCCATTCTTCCTGATTGCACACTCATTCTTTGAGTTCTTGCAGTTTCGGTACACTTGGGTGCATTGCCCAAAAAACTAATGAGATATATCCTATCTTCATTAGCTGCTGAATAAGCACAAACCAAACAGCTTTTTCAGGAAAGATCAGAGAACTGGAACTCAACATGAATTATTTTGCCCAGATGAAACCTGCCTGATCCTTTGCCTCAATTTTTAATTTGCAATTCTTCTATAAGATTACAAACACAAATTGCTTCTTTTTTTGTAAATTTTAAAACATAAGATGGCTTAGACATAATGAGCTTTACAGAGATACTATTAGCTCCTCCATAAACAAGGCCACTTCAATTTTATAATTAAATTTGAATTTTTGTTTAAATAGAAACTACATTATGATGCATGAACTTTGCTACCTTTTCACATTTCTTTTCTGTGTTTTCTTTCTTATTACGTTTCATGCTTGTGTGGCTATTGCCTCGCAAGGCAGACAGATGTGATTATGGATACCCCACACCTCTCTATTCAGAGAGGCAGGCAGCAATGGCTTTCTCTCTGGGAGCAGGAGGGGAATCATGCAGACTCTGGGAGCACATCAGTGCCACCAGCTCTGTGTGAGGCAGCCTGGAGCAGTGTCGGGACAGCCAGGGCAGGTGTGCCCCGTGCCAGCACTTGCTGGCTTGGTACTGCCCTGTGGGCAGGTACCACGAGAATAGAGGTAATTAATTACCTGTGTGGAACTTAATGGCACTCTGTGAGGAGGGGAACTAAGAGAAGCTTAGAGGGTCACAAGTTCAATATCTTATTAAGCTGCTTTCATTAACAGTCTGATTTCTGGTTTGTTATCCCTACCATATAGCAAAAACAAATAAGCAAGCAAACATGGACTCTTGTTGTGTTTGTCACATGTTTTTCCAATTTGTATGAACTGCCACCTCTAAACACATGAGTGATAGGCTTTAATTTCCAAATCTTGCCGTTGTTCCAGGTACGTTTTCCCAAGTTACAGACACTTTACTCAGTTCTATGATGGGGACGTTCCCATATTGCAAACAGACACAAATATCTAGGAAAAACTTCAGGATTTGGTCCTTGGTTCTTATGGTAAAAGATAGAGCACTGGCATTTCCCAGCCACATTTCTGGCACATGACATTTCCTTGTGAAATCATTTAAGGGAGAAGACAGAATATACCTCCAAATTAGTGACAAGGGTTCAAGAACATGCATAGGGTGCTGTTTTTCTTTTGCCCATGTCTATCCCAAATGAGCCAACTTTATCTAAATATATTAAAAATATTTCTCTTAAAACTAGAGGCTATCTCAATACACTGCATTGTAATATATTTTTAAGTGAAAAGAAGATCATAAAAATGCATTATTAATCCATTTCAGCTGAACAACTGTCAGAAATGTCATACCTAAATCTATTTGCAGAAATTAACGCATAATATTACCCAGCAGATACTAAGGCACAATTCACAGTAGTGGATAAATCCCTATTTGAACAGATGGGCTGAAATGCTGGGACATCAAGCTGAATAATTTGGGTACCTCCCAAGTAACCTCCATAACCATGGGTGTGCTGTTATTTTTCTTCCTCACTGCCAGGTCCAGTTACAGAGCAAAATCCAACAGTGCTGTTCCATCCTTCATGCTGGCACCTGGACAATATTCACAGGATTAACTAAAGGAAAGAGCACTGCAAGTGGCAGCCACGCCTTCACCTTCCAGATGCAAGGTGAGGAAGCACCACATCTCCTTCATGACAAGTCCTCCAACTCAACTGGAGGCACATCCCTTCTCTGCTCAAGAACTTCCAGTGAATTTGTGGCAGGATGAAGGGCTGCATGCACTCATGACACAGTTGGTGGGAAGTGCCAGTGTGTCACTGAGTGACTGAGCCATCCATCACCTGGGGACTCACCAGTAGGGCTGTCTCCATAGGTATCCATGGAATGCAAGGTGGGCAGGGAGTTGCTCTCCATTGTCTCTGTGGAGGGGCAATGCCAGGCTCGGTCACACACAGAAATGGGAAGGCTCTCAGAAGTTCTCTTAACCTCTACCACTTCCTGATCATTATCTTCCTGCAGGAGTGGAAAGCTCTGAGGAGAGACCCCAACACTACACTGAACAGGACTGCTGCCATGGACAAGACTGCAAAATCCCACCTTGGTTTCCCAAAGAGCCCAAGGAGAAGCCAAAGAGGAAATGATTCTTTTCAGTCCTTAGAGGAGCGAGCTCTTCAGAAAAATTAGATCTTTACTTGGTGACAGGAAGGACCAAGCTTATATTCTAGAGCTAAAAGAAAATTCTTTTGTTAAGAATCATCTACTGTGCTCAGGAGTCAATTTTAAGCTTTAGTATCCTGGTTTACAACTCTCTTTTGCAATGCCCAGTGTATATTTCATTTGCAGAACAGCACTGGTGAGTATAACATTAACAGATTGCTTTCTAAATTTCTTTCTCTCTTTTTTTTAATAAAGGTTTGTGAGTTACAGAAGTGCAAAAAGTGCTTTAAACCTCTTAATTTGTTTTGTTTACTTCTGTAGCTTAAAAAACAGCCAATTGTTTTTAATTGGTTTGAAAAAAAATTGCTCGAGGCAGAAACCTGGAAAACCAATCTTCTGTCTGGAGTAAATTTTTACAGCTGCCTTTTAAACCTCTGAAAATAGGGTTTATAATGGAAGTGCTGACACAACCTTATCTACAATATATCAGTGTGAACTGTACCGCTATAATAAGCAGTTATTATGTATGTGTGAAAATAATGAGAGCCAGTGTCTGAAGAGAGTTAATGTAAAATGCTAAGCAATTGTGGTTGGTTGCACAGTATAGGTTAATATTCTTTCATATAGCTACACTTTTCCCCCTTTTGTCCTCCAGAACTCCTAATGAAAATTCTGATACCTGACGGTAATGATAAGCAGCCATTCACACATCCTTTGTGTCAAGGCTAGAGCATTAATGCTTTCCTTCATATAACATTTTGCATAGCCTAAAGCATCTATTAAAATCCTTTGTAAAATTCATGAAACAAAAGTGGTGGGTTGAGTCTAGTGGGAGAGCAAGTAAGCTGCTTATTAGCAAAAAGTCAAAAACACAGGGCCAATTACAGATCTGAACAAGAAAGGCTACAGAACAGCATGGGGAGTAATTCTTTCTTCAGCCCAATGGGCTCAAGTGAGAGGCAACCTAGATAAAAATATAGCAAATATTCTAAGCAGTAATTAAACTAAAATGTTTGGAGTTAGGAACAGCTCTATAACAACTGAAGGATATGCTCAAGTAAAACAATTGTCTGGTCTCACATAGATGCTAAATTGGAAGGATTTAAGACTGCTCCCTAAAGGAATGACTAAGGGGTAGCCAAGAAGAGCTGAGAGCTCAGGAGATATGTAAAAAATCTGTTTGGTATTTCAAATGCTATAAATTAGATAAAAAATGAGCTTTTCTACTGAACAAGCAACATAAAACTGAATAAACCACAATAAGATTGCCCTTTTTCTGTTATAAACTTTACATTAAGCCTGTCATGTTCGATGACAGCCTAACAGACCTCATTCTTTACCCTTTGGAATTTGAAAGATTGGCAGATGTCGTGATTTCCTTAACACGAAAGACCTTGCAGATAATGTTCACCGCACATACTTTTAGTTTCAAAACTTCACTTCCTTACTTCCAGAATCGTCAGGTAAAATTTCCAAATAGAACTTGAGATTTTTCTCTGGTCAATAATTGTTCCTGACCTCGAGGAAAATCTTTTATTGACAAAGGAAAAACGTGACATGGGCAGCAATTTTTATGATTTGCTTTACTAGTCCAAACATGCCCTTACATTCATAATAATGAGCTGCTTTGCACAAAACAGCTCATTATTATGAACAGAGGGGTATAATATTGTTAAGTAAGCTGAGTCAAAGCAGAACTAGTTGCAGCTAGCTCAGAACTGAAAGCAGTTTTCCCTTTAAAACATCCCTCCTACCCTTTAAAATCTTTGGAAAAACCACACACTGTTATTTTTTAAAAATTGGAATGTGGTAAGAGTCACAACTGGCATTTTCTAACACTTGGTTAGTAAAGTTTTTGTGTTGTTATTCATTTACTTTTCAATGTAAGAATTGTTCCAAGATGTTCTGTAAGTCAGGGTCATTATGCAACTTCTTAGGGGGTCATGCTTTATTCCTGTGAATCTGGGAGAGAATTTAACACCTATTTAAAACAAGGAAATCCTGGCCCTGCACTTTTGCAGCCAAGCAGTATGGAAATGCAGTGGAGCTGCCGTGCCATATGGTGGGAAGGAGGGAGGGAGGCAGAGGAAGAGCTGCAGAAGCTTCTGCCCCATGCAGCCAAACCCTGCACTCACCTTCCTGAGGAGGGGTCTGGGGGCCACCAAGGGAAGGGCAGGGGAAGCCACTGGCTCCTCTGGCTCCGGGGTCAGGGAGCACCTCACCACCTGGGAGAGCTGCCCTGCAACCCTCTGCAGGAGGGCAGGGCTGTGAGGAGGATGGCCAAAAAGTGCCCTGCATTTCAGGAGGGGTCAGGATTTCATCCCTCCTGCTGTTCATTGAGCCACACCTTAAAGATATGTTCTTAAGCAGGTAGCAACCGTGAAGTTCAAGTTACTTCTGATTCAAAAGCTTGCAAAATGTACTAATGTAGCATAATCAATCAAAGAAATTGCAATATGTCTTTCTTAATCAATAGCTATAATAAAATAATCCATTTCTATTTCTAATACATTTTAATAGAGAGATTTGAGGCCTTCAAGGTTTTCAAAATATGAAGGATTTTTTTTTAAATTGTATCCCAAGTAGTCATATAGCAGTTTAGCTACTACCTCATCAAACATAGAACAGTCTAATTAAAAAAAAGATTGTTCAAGAAGCATATAGCATGGATGACATAATTGCATTAGAATAAGGAAATCAATCGAGCCAACCAGCCTTTCACTCCAGCTAGCCATTTACATACATTAAAGTCACCATGTTGACTGGAGTAGCAAAAATACGACTAGTGTGTCAGACTTTCTATCTAAATGAAAAAAAACCAACACAACCAAATCTACAAAATTATTCCAAATATAGCGTCAATAAAGTCTTGTGGTTTGTGTTCGAAAAATGAGATTTCTTAAAATAAGATTCTAAAAAAAATACATAACACTGAAAAGACAAAAGATTTCAAAGCTCTATCTCCCTGTAGTTTCACTAACATGTTAACCTACTTACAGCAATTAGTGCTTCATTAGTAAGGCTAACTAACTGTTGCTATGCCCTGTAATGATTTGCCAGGTTTTCTATATACAAGTGCATAATCAATGTTTTCCAATTACTGCTATAGTGCAACCACTATTTCAAATAAACTAGATAATAATACAAACCCATTACTGAATCTGAAATAGCAGAGGCATTTAATTGCAAGGCAGTTCTTTTCAGCTTTTAAAATTTTTCACACTAATGAAGTGTCATACAAAAAAGTTGTATTGATTTTTCCACCACATGGCTTCAACCACAAATATGTAATTATCCCTTTTATATCTAGCAAGGGGATTAAAATAATCTATAGTATATAGCCTTTACTTATCCCTGATGGGTCTAGTAGTACTTTTACCCTTTTCAAAATATGCAGCTTTTTGATGAATGAACTTTCAGTAAAATGTTGCTTTATTTGCTTCATATCTCTACTTTTTTGAAGCCGTCTAGCATGCAAGGATAGGAATTTTAAGTTTACAGTTCTACCAGCAAGAGAGGAAAAGGAAGCCACAAAACAAAGACAAGTCTCTACTGCAGATCAGGGCCACATCACCTAATTCTGGTCCTCTTCCCCATCTCAGCAGTCCACATCAATTCAACCAAGTGCCCAGAGTCAGCATCTTGCTCATAACATAACTTTTAATTAGTGCTTTCAAATTTTTGATGGAGTTCCTGTGTAGCACTACTGGCAGAGAGTTACATCCCTGTGGTACAGCCTGGGCAGGGCAGCTGATCCATCAGTTTCCCTGGAGCTCCCAGGACCTCCCCAGGCTGAGCACCCCCTCTGCCAGGAGGGTTTGGTGGCCACGTCTCCAACAGGAACAGTGGGACCATACCCAACACCTACAGCTTTTGGGATGTTCTCATTTTCTCAGCCTCAGTTGGGTGCCACATTTTAAAATAGTATTTTAGAAAAAGCAGAAGCCACCAGATGCAAACTATATCAAAGAAACTATGAGATGAGGCTAAAACACATGATAAAAATTACCTTGTTTTCATGGATATTGTGGAGATTATTTTATTCCTCAAATACCTGGAAGGAATTCCAGCTTGATTTTAATATGGTTTCTATGAAAGAAAGTCTTCAAAATGCTGTAACACAGACAGAAGCTAAAACCCCATGCAGAAAAGTTTTCTTCTTCAAACCCAAATGTGCACAGTTTTTACGTGAAAAGGGGACACATTTCTCATTATTAGGGCCAAAGCAGTATCTCCCAATAATAGTTTCATTAATATGTTAATCTATTGGCAGTTTTTCCTGATATGATAGATATGATGAAATTCACCAAGCTTAGCTGGTCTTCTCTCATGTGGAATATATGTTTTAATGAGAAGTTTTTGCAAATCAGATGTAATTGATAATAATATACCCATTAAAACTAGTTAGACCGTCTAAAAATCTTACAAATATAAGTTAAAACTCTTGGATGAAATATAAAACCACAGTACAGCCATTGAGTGTGAAATATTTTTGTAGAGGTAGGTATCTTTTTTCTCTAGGTTTTTATTTATAAGTTGGTATTTGAGGGCCAAATATTGACCATTTAACCAGATAGAGAAACCTATCTAAACTTGTCACTAAAATCTAATTTAATAAACAATAAATATATTTACTAGACCACTTAGAAAAGCTGTAAGAAAAGTTAAAACTTGCATAAATATTTCAAATACTAGAAAGTATTTAATCTGCAAAAGAGCAGTGCAAAGTTGAAATATCATAATGCTCATTTATTTTTTATATGGATGCATACTATACCTGGCAGTATAGATATGTGTTACAATAATTTTCTTCAGTAATACAATGGACTGGAAAATTCAATTTATAATTAATATTTTTAACCATAACAATAAGTTTAAAATTCAATGAAACACAAAATTATGCCTCATACAATTAGTACAAAATAAAACTGTTCTGTGATTTTTAACACTGAAAATGCTCAGTGCTGCATTTTGTACTTTTTCAAATAGGTCAGTTGCATGTTTCCCTTTATATTTTCAAGGATTTTGAAATATTATCAAATACTTCTACCATCATAATAAAGTTTACAGTAAGACAATTCAACATCCTCTTAATTTCTTTCTTCCTCAGCATGCAGTAATAAATAAAAATTAATATTTTACTCTTCTTTTATTAAAATGCCTTATATATCAGCCACAGAGGACAATGACTAAAATTGTATGCAAAAGTAAAAAAAAAATTCTCCTCAGAAGAATTTAAGAAAAATATACACACTTCTTGTGGAAGTGTGTTTCCAGGATAATAAAAGGCCATTACCTTGACCGCTGACATGAAGCCATCAGAGTCATATTTATTGATGAAACTTTCAGCTCCCAATCTGCTGCACTGAATGAGCATCATACAGCTGTCAGCAAAGGCAGAGCACAGAAACAGTGATAGCTTGTGACATTTTCCTTTCATAATTTATGAAAACAAAATATCTTACAGTTTGCAGAATACCAGAAGAAAAATTTTAGAATAGTCTCTTAAAGAAAAAAAGCCCATAAGATAAATATCTTAATTGTTTATCTCTATTACCAGAGAAACGTACCTGTTAGATTGATATATCCATGCAGAATTAATTGATAATGCCTAAGTAACGTACTCAATGAAAAAAGAAATGCTGCTACACTGCAAATAAACACAAAGTGAAAAAGCCCTAAAATTAGAACCTTCAAAGTAACGGTACTGTGAGAATGCTTTGGGGTTCTTTACAGGGAAATAAACTTGAAAACCTTTATGAAATTAATTGCGTTAATAAATTGCTATAATAATTACCATAATTTCAGAGGAACTAAGACACAATTAGATGACAATTTAAGTATTATAAACTCAAGGTGAACATTTTTTAATATTTAAAAATGTCATTTGCACATATTAGAAAAAAGTAAAGGAGAAAACATGTCATGATTTGTTGTGTATCTTCCACCTCTTCATTTTGTGTTGGTTGGATAAGCTATAAAAATGAATGTGCTTGAAACTTCTCAGGTACCAGTACTTTTGCCCACATCTCATGTAAAAAAATGTTTGGATGCCAACCCCTACTATGCAGTATCCCCTTCAAGGTGGATGCTGTCAGCATCAGAAAAATTCGGGAATCTTACTGCAGGCTGCCAACACCCCAGCTCAGGATGCTCAGCACAGGCCTCCCACTTTGCCCAGGAAATTTCCCTTTACAGGTTGAGGAAGCATTAAAACCCACACAGTATGCACACAGTAAACATCCTCACCATATTTTTCCCCACATGCTTTTCACACACCAGCTGCCACCAGGGAGGAGACTCTATGCTGACAGTGGGATCCCATAACAACCCAGATTAGAATAATGTATATTTTATATACACATCCATAGTTCTGATTAACTGAGACGTTCCAGCTTTGAAGATCCCAAGGGAGAGCTGTGTACAGCTACCACTGCTTGGCAAAGCTTTGGCAGCACTTTTGGGGAAAGAGGTGGATATCACAGGAGTGTTTATTCACCAATTCATTATACCTGATGCACATTTTAAAATTATCCACTAGACCCTGGCAGGCAGGTTAAAAACATATTTACAGAAGGCTGGACGTTTTAAGGTTTTATTGTGACTGTTCTCAACAGGCAGGTAGTGAACACACCCTGGCCAGCATCAGCCCTGGAAAACAGCATCTCCCACAAGGAGATGTTCCATAAGGAACACTACACACAACTTCCTTACCCCTCCTGAAGAGCATATGAGGAGCTTGGTGACTGCTGGGGAATAGGTGACAGTAATCAGCTGTCAGGATTCTTTTTGAGAGAAAATGGGCAGGGTCAGTGCACGAAGCAGGCCACTCAAGTGAGTTTTGGGCACAATAATGCCAATGGTACCATTTCCCTGTAGCAAAGTCTAAACTGCATCCTTACACTGCCCTCAAAGAGAGGGAAGTGGCTTTTCCCATTTTAAAAATTACTTTGAAATATATATCAGGCTAAGGAAGAAAGAATAAAGTACATGAATTTGTCTTAAACTGAAGAAAAAAACCCCAAAACCCAAAAACTTAGACCTTTTAACAGTGGATGCTTCTTCCTTCTGTTTTCCGTGGAACAAACCCGTCTTCTCTTTCCCCATTTCTTTCCCCCCAGTCCAGAAACAGGGCAAACCCCTCGTGTGGTTTGCATAGCTCTCCTCCTGGTGACAGCTACTCAGCACTAATCTGGTTAATAAAAGATGATACAAAGTTACTTTCAGACATCACACTGGTCGGTTCTACAAGATTAATAGCTGCAGCAAGAGGCAGTGGCAGCTGCAGGAACAGGACACTTTTTACAGCTGCAGTCACAACACAGATCTTGGAAGTTTCTTGGTTCCATAGGAAAACTGCTGCGGAGCTGGGTGATGGATGGATGGATGGATGGATGGATGGATGGATGGATGGATGGATGGATGGATGGATGGATGCCCACTCTGGCACCAGCATCACACAAGGGCAACATCTGGATGAAGCCTGGAAAACAAACCTGAAAGCTGGGGAGAGAGGGGGGCAGGCACTGCTGCCAGGCTTGGCTTGAGGAAGAATGGAATATTTGTATCCATTAAGGATTTGACCTCGAGCCTTAGGGCCATCAGCAGCAAGTTCAGCACCCGTACCACTGCTTGAAGGGAAGATTACCAAAGTCATTAAACAAATGATTAGCCTCCCAGTAGGTCAAAAATAGTGAATCAATCCACTTTTGTAAAGCATTACAGCCAGAATGTGTGAAAGCTTTATAAACCAATACACTATGGATTTCTGGACAAAACGTCTTCTCTGCCTGCTTATAATCTTTCTTGGATTTGCACTTTTTTGCTTAATAGATTCTTTAAAATTAGCTATCTTCTTTTTAGTATTTTATAATAACCTCTGAAGAAACAGCCAGCTTTTAAGCCAAAATGCTAAAAAAGGTGAGTTCAGAATATCTTGGAAAACAGGAGAAACTGTTGAGGAAGCTGTAAAAGTACTGTAGATTGAGTATTTACAACCACCTGCCTTGTGCTTTGAAAAACAAGTGTTTTTAAAAACAAGACTATTTTGATGAGGACTTTCAAAAACCACAACTATGCAATTGTGCAGTGAACACAACTGAGCCTCCTGTTTTCTTTAGAGGTATTAAAATGCATGCTTTCATTGTCTAAGCAACTGCACAAACTACTGTGTTTTAAAATAAATTCCAAGAGAAAGACTCAGCGAATACTATATGCATGTCTGTATATTTTGAGGCTTACCTACCTATATGACCACAAATTAGATGGCCAGGTTGAATTCAGCAACCCATCTCTTTGCAGATGTTCACAGCCACAAAAAGTTTAAGGTCTCTTTGACCCCAAAGTAAGAAATTAATAACCTGCAATTCCTGCATTAGATATTAAAATAAGTAAATTTAAGCCCAACATAACCACAAAGTCAAATGCTGAAATTCTTTCTTTTAACCTCTTCATTGGTAAACTGTTAATTAGGTCAAATTCTGAGAAGCAACAAACATCTGGCAGCTGCAGAGGTTTGCCCAGCGTTTTGTGCTCAGTTCCCCTCTGATGCAGCTCTCCGGGAGCTCTGCCAGAACAGCCACTCAGAGAGGTGTTAACACCTAGAAATTATAGTGGCATTTCTAACTAACCCTACAAACCATACTTGTTGCTTTCACATGGATATGTGTGGCTTGGGTAAATAGTAATTTATGCCAGACTTTTTTCCTCTTGTGACTTTAGTTTTGATATCACATCATGATTCAAAGCCCGGTGCACCATAAATTTTCTCCAAATGTGTAGTAATTCCTTGGCGCAGTCTAAAGTTATGATTCATTTATACTGGAGTGACAGCATAATACCTAGGTGTCAAAATCCATTAAAACTGTTCAATGTCTTCTGTTTATTTTTAGAACCAATTGAGACTTAACTGATGGTGAAAAATATACAGTCAAGTGTGTTTACTTCACCTTTACAAAGAATCCGTTATAGTCCCAATTAATTTGTTATTCCTGTCACAACAGGTACTGGATACTTCAAAACTGTCATTACCGTTTCTCTCTGTTTCTTTTGCCTTTTTTTTTTATATGAAGGCTTCTGTTTATTTTTAACCCATTAGTAGGTAATGGGGTTTTTTTGTAAAATAGGAATTTTACAGCACTTTTCATTCTAATTAAAATAAATGTGATGAATATATTTCTGAATCAACTTACATTTATTGTGCTCAAAATTCTCTCTGTCCCAATCAGGTGTCCCAGTGAGTTTAGTGACCATTCACAGGATGATACAACTTGTGTATCAGTATGATTGGCTAGATAGAAATTAAAAATATGCTATATGCCAGTTACAAATACCAAAACAGTTCTTAGCAAAATTCAGAGCATCTTTTGCAATGCTAAGTGTTAACAGTTCATTCTTGCTTATAGAAAATTCAGAATGTCGTTTCACGGGGGTAGGGAAGTGCAGGGAGAGCACCCCACAAAACTTCCGTGCAATGGGCTCTAAATGCCAGAGCCAGGCACCAAGGCAAACGCAATCAGGATAATTCTCTGCAAATAGCTGTAAACATAACCCCAAAGAAGAGTTTCTAATGGTTGTGTTAGACAAAGTGCAAATGAAATACTGATGTTCAAGTTATTTTTACAATACTGGAACCAAATCATACAATGTTCAGGGAAAGAGTCGTGGCATTTATCACACCCCTGCCCACCTGGGGAGCAAAGAAAGGGGTTCCTGGTCACTGCCCTCCACTCCAGCTGGAAGTGTGACCCAACACTCTCAGGGACAAGGCAGGAAAAGTATCACACAACTCAGGACTTGTTAAGGGTACCAGCACAAATACAAGCCAAAGCCAGGGTGTCACCTCCTCATGGGTTAAGAACCAAATGGGAAGGATATCTGGAGTATGTACTTAGTTCAAAGTTTTACAGCACTTGGGATCCTCTACTTTGTGGCTTTTATTTCTGAAAAACCAAAATATGGGACTATAATTGAGTATAGGACTTGACATTACTTAAATGCATCACTGGTGACCCTGCTGCTGCCCCAGCAGCATGGATTGTCATTCATTTCTGAGGCATGTTAGCTCATTGAAGCAAAATGTGATATTACTTTTTTTTTATTAATCTGTTATAAGGATTTTATTGCAATTTGGATGATTATACTCTGTAGTCATAACTATGTAAAATTAAGCATAAATAGCTTAAGTGACTCAGAGGAATTAGAAATTAAATAGGCCTATTGGAATAAGTCTATCGTCCTATCATTATATTATGCTATCTACAGTGTATTTTCTGGTCTTTTGACTTGTTCAGTTTTAAAAGATCTCAGAAATGGGGTTTTCATTACTTCTTTTACAATTGCTGCCTAGCCTAATAGACCTTACACTTAGCTAATTTTTTTTAATACTTAGTTTCACTACAATTGGGTCTCTTTGATTCACCCTAAGGACTGTATCTACTTCCTGCATCCTTAATCATTACACCCTTCCACTTATTTCACCAGTTGGAAACGCACACTCTGCCTTCTCCCATGTTGGTGCTTTAGCTCTTAGAGTGAAATGTAGAGCTCTTCAGTAGGGCCATCATGTCTAAAACCTGCAGCTGTTGCTGCTGGAAAGCAGAGTCCCAGCACAGTGGGAAAGACCTGAGCACAAAGCTGTGTCTCATCTCTCCCTTGAACCTTGGTCCATGTGCAGATTTCCATACTGACCTCATGCTTTTGCTTCCCACCACAGTTATAACCAATTAAAAGGCATTTCAGTAAAAAAATAAGTGAGGTCTCCTTTACAAAACTATCCACACTCTTTTCAGGATGGGGGTTTTCTTATGACAGTGAATTAAATTTTTGCAAGAGATAATTTCAGACATCTCAGATTAACTACACTAAGTAAGGTGCAGCACTGCAGTGGGAGGAGCAAGCAATGAAAGACTACAAGGGGCTACTGAATTAGCAGCTTCCTCCATACTATTTCTTGTCAATTACTTTTTTCTTGGTCCAAACTCATTTTTATGACTCTCTTATCTGTAAAAACATATCAGCTTATGCTGCCAGTTTACAAAATTAGAACTCATTCCTCTGAGGCTGCCCAGAGTAGCCTAATGCAGTGACTTACATCTCTTAGCCTGCACTGTCTTTGTACAAGAAAAAGGAACCAGCAGGAGAAAAAAATCTCTCACTGCATCTAGCTGCTCTTTGAGAAAACCGAAAGCAGTACTTTGGAGCTGCTTGTATATACAAGAGAGGGGTGGGGTTTGGTGGGTTTTTTTGTTTGGTTTGGTTTTTTTTCTCTGCAAAATCTGTACACAACTTCATGCAGCACAGCAAAACCAAATAGCCAAGCACTAAAGGTTCCAGCACAACTACTATCACAGTGAGTCACACTCTGGGGACTCATGCCAGAAACTCACAACTTTTAAGTCCAGTCATGACCAGGAATAATGTGGCTTACATTCAGTTAAAACCAAAGGGCCTTATTTGGATAGCTTCAAGGCTCATCAGCTAACTCTGCCTTCCAACACTTATCCTTCCCTAAATCTGTATTTATATAAATACAGCTCTTCTGTAATAAAGTGTAATGACCTACTGAGAATCTCATCTCCATGCGTTAGGGTTGAGGAAAAAAAAGACAATGAAACCTTTTGGGGAACATTGTGTTAACTACCACAAAGCAATCAATGGTGCGTGCCTAGATAAGTAAATGCAAGTACTATTTTAAAAATCTCAGCACTGAATTTGTCTTTAGAAAGAGTGCTGTGGCTTGCACAGCAACTCATCCAGTCATTGGACTGATTCAGGAAAGAGGCAAACATTTGGAACAAAACTCTTCCCTTCTACAGAACAGTTTTTAAACACTCACAATGAAAGAGCATGAGGGTTCAAGTGGGCACTTCACTATACAGCTGAATTTTTTTACTGTGAAGCATCAGCTTGCATGATCAGAATTTCTAAGGCAGAATACACATTTTTCTCAAGAGTGATGTTTGTCCACAGGCTGAGGGGTGGTTTTGAACACAAAGGGTGTTGGACTTACCCTACCAGCTTTCAGTCTCCTCAGTACAGACTTTACAGCAGCTGCTTACTCGAGGCTGGTTAATGTATCTTAAATCACAGTGCACTGGTGTTCCTCTGGGTATTTTCTGAAGTGTTTCACACCTGTAAGAAGTGATTCCATAGTTATGAATATCTGGATCCATAAACAGGATTATCTGACTTTGAATCAGCTGTAGAATGGAGCAAAAGTGCCTATTTCAGAGCTCTTGCTGGCCCGTGGTTTTAGTGAACTAGTGCCACACTTTGTGTGGGTGAGATGCTCTTTGGGTTTTGTTTGGACATTATAGTCAATGTCTGTAAGAGAGAGATGTGGAAAACCTATAGAATCAAAGGCTAACACATTAGATAAATCCAGAAATTATTATTTAGTTACTTCAGCTTTTTCATTTTAAGGAAGAAACCTCATGGAAAGCTCTCTCCAGCATTAAGGTGAGCTTTTCTGCAGTTTGTTTCATTCAGAGAAACTTAATTTTGCAAGATGTATTTGAGCATCTAGTCTCATCCCATATTATCAATTTCAAACAAAATTTAAATAACTTATGTTGGAGAACACAGTTCAAATAAAATAAATTCCTGAAGAGATAATTTGTGTTAAGAAATAATCTTGAAGGCCAGTGATTTTCTTTTTTTTAATATACTAGGAAAAGAGGAACCAATGCAAGTAGGATGGCAGGAAAATAGATGCATTTGCAGCCACTCCTACGATTTTGTAACAAAGGGGAAGGTTTCTTTAACTTTTAATAAGACCTCACTTTCCCCATTCATTTTGTCCCACATAGTTGTTCCAAACTAACACCTTGCCTTCTTTAGCTTTCACTATATGAGCTCAGAGCCAAGCTACAAGGTTTTCTGTGTGCACACTTATGGTCCATCATTATGAAATGTCTCTGTTTGGGCAGGAGAGGTGCTCCATCACAACCAGCCATTCATCAGCGCTTGCCAAGCCGGCTCACACCTGACCTCTGCAGCAATAATGCCGCATCAAGTAGGCCAAGTTCCCGGTTTAGCAGCAGAGCAGGGAGCAAGAGCCAGCCTCAAGATTAAGTGCAGTGTTTCAGGTTTGCATTCCCAGGAGCTAGGCGGGCTCATGTAGTATTGATTGTGGAAGTTTAGCAGTAAGTATCACAAACAGCAGTAGCCAGGTCAATGATCGGCAGTGCCTGCTCAGGAATCCCCCCCGGAACGCCGCACTCCGGGCCAGGCTGAGCGCGGGGTGAAGAAGGTTTATGGGGAGGGGAAGAGTGAGAGCTGCAGCAGCAAATGACATTTAAGCAAGTTACACGTGGGAGCACAATGAATTATATTTTTCCAAGTTTCCGACTACAGCAAAACCCTGTCATCTCTCAGTGTTTATGTGCTCAGCCAGCTCCTCGCTCATTGCACTAAACAGCTGTTCAGGACCAGAAGCAGCATACACAAATGCAGGTATTAGTGAGGATAAACTCTACTCAGTTTAGTAAGAGCAAAGCAAAAAGTTTCCAAGCATCCGTCTCTTCTAACAGCCACACAGGTTTGGCACCAGGATCTGAAGAAGAAGCTATTTATAAAATCTCTGTGCATTTGCTTTTAAGACAGAAAACCCCATAGACTGGTCAAAACCCTGGCCAAAATTTTGAAATAAAGTATTTTTTTCTGATGCTATGATTAAATGGAAGCCTGTATTTAAATCACACTAGGACTTAAATGAGAGAAGGCCTGAGAGCTGGACTTGATGATCCTTGTGGGTCCCTTCGAACTCAAGATATTCTATGGTTATGTCAGGATTAACATCCAGACTTATTAGCTGTCCTCCCATGTGAAACCAAATCCCACAGGCATACTGAAAATCCAGTTTTAAATTTTTTACTGTGTCTTACATTAAATGTCTACCTAAAAGCTCGCATTTAGAAGTATGGAAGTTATCCTGAAATCTTATTTGATATCAGCATTAATGAAACAATTTAGAATTATGTTGCAGGAATCTACAGAAATTCCAAAGTCTACCTAGGACTCCAGCAGTTCTAAACCTGTGTTTTAATTATCCTGAAAGTTCAATTTACTCTTGAGGTGCTTTGCCTATATGAAAATTCAAACATTAAAAATAAATGACAGCAAGATTGAAGTCAAATTATTGCATACAATATACTTCAGTTATAGTTTCCAGCCTTTCAATTAACGGAGATTCTAAAGCTGTTTTATAGGGTTTAACTGCAATATATTTTCTCTTCTACCTGAAAATGAAGACAAAATAATTCTCCATATGTATCTACAAGAAGTTAATAAAACCTGAGTGAACATACTCCTTTTTCTGTTTATACAGTAACCTTGTATGTCCAAAAATATTTCAGTACCATGCAAACAAATCTCATTTATCAGATTGCAGTATAGTACCCATAATGATGCTTTAATTGTTCAGAAAAATAATATTAGTGTCATTGCGAGTCTATGGAATTACTGAAAGAGTCAATGTATTTGATACAGATATTTTTAACTACTGCCGTAACTCAAACACTATTCCAAGTTTTGCTTTGCAGACCATATATTTTTACTATGCAAGTTCAATGGTGCTCAAAAATAATCGAATTAGAAGAAAAAAATGGTATGGAATTTATATTTTCGTCCGTGAGTATTTTGGAGTAGTTCTAAAAGATAAGCTCGGTGGGTGAAATAAAGAAGAAAACACACTCATGTTGATGAAACAACAAAAATAAAGCTCTTTGTTTTTCTTTAAAAGATAAAGGTATGAATTCCAATAAGACACAGGGTAAGAACATCCCTGATAGCTCAATCTATTCTGAGATAGTGTAAGAATTTGGTTACAAGCTTGCCAATTAATTATGTTATTTGACACTTGGGACCAGTTGAAGTCTTGCTGATGTGATTAAACACTTTTTATCTGCTCTATGGAAACATTTATGCTGAAGTATTTATAATGATTTCAGTTTAAAAATGATTGTTACATAAATTGATAAGAGAAAACAAAAATGTGAAAATAACTTCAGTCTTTAGACAGCAAAAGAATCCAAGTGCCACAACAGGCAGCCCATCTCATCTGTATCCTTGCAATTAACAGGAAAGAGGTCTCACTCCATGATCATTGTTTCATCTCTATTGGTACAAGTGCTTAGCAAGCACATTACAACCCACAGGTTTCCATTAGGCCAGCACACAGCACCAGTGGTTTGTGAATAACACAGATCCTGCAACTGTAACAGCCTGGAAAAAACTCCCAGAAATGTTTTTCAAAGTGCCATTGGGTACAGGTTTTTCTTCACAAGTAACCCCTCAAAGCCATGCTGTAGCAGCAGGGGAGGGTTGTTCTTTGTTCTTGCATCACCTTTCCACATCTCCAACACAGTCACAGTTCTCAGGCGGGATTGTCTTTCATGAGACAAAACCGTGTGATTCCATCACTGCTGCTCACCCAGGGCAGCAGGAAAGTAGAAGTGCTAATTTCTTATCGTTCCTTCTGCTTACAGGTAACAACCATACAGCTCCTTCCTCTGTTACCTGACAGAAGTAATTAAAACAAATAAAGAGAAGAATTTGTGTAACCAGCCCTGACAGGGTTTGCATGTGACAGCAACGTGACCAAAGCAGCACTTGGTGCCACTGGGCTGTAGGCAGAAGGTAAAAGGTGGCTGAAGGGGAAAAAACAACAACAAATAAACAAAAGGAAATTTTGCCTTTTAACCACTCAGGATAAAATAAAGTCTCTTTGTCATAGTCAGTTTATCACATTAAGCCTGAACTAATATTTTCTAATCATAGTGACCTCATCCTGCCAGAATGCACCGGCCCCTAATCCTCGCTGTAATGTTTTCTCATTAGCTGCTCAGCATTGGCCACACTGGTTGTAGCAGCTAAGCACCGCCTCAGGCACCACTGGAATTAATTACCAGAAGAAACACTGCTGTTTTGAATTGTCATCTTGAATTTATCACTTGCCACTTCACGTAACTCCTCTGACCCAGCAGCTCCTCCGTGTCCCCGGAGGTTGGGCACGGCCCGCGGCGGGTCCGGCCGGCCCGGCGGGCAGCTGCTCCCGATCCCCATCCCCATTCCCGGCCTCTGCCCCAGTCCTGCCCCGCGGGCACAGCACCGTAAATTGCCCCCAGCAAGCTGCAGATTGCCCGCAGCTCCCGCCGCAGCCGGGCCCGAGCAGCGCTCGCCGGGAGCTGACCCGCTCAGCCGGCCCCGCTCGGAGACTGCCATCCTCATCTGCCTGCATGGGGACACAACCGCTTGCTCCACTCGCCCTCCGTTTTCAAAAATAATCTAAGTCGCTCTTCATATACAGATGAAAAAATGGCTGCAAGGCTCAGAACCAGACCTGTAGCATTTTCTCCCAAATGGTGAAGAAATTGCTCATTGAAACAGGATGGAAGTCAGTAATACAGGTATGAACTGCCTCTGCATCCCTCCTCTACGTACAGTTTCCACGTGCCCCAAGATGAAGGATCTTCCTACAGTTTGCATCTCCATAATAAATGCATTCTTTTGCTTAAGGTAAAAACATTTATCCAGTACAAAATACAAGTTTTGCTGTGTACACACTCTCATCCCCAAGCCTATGTTTTATAGGTGAAGAGCTTATAATTGCAATTGACTCATTTCATCTCTTTCTGACGAGAAAAGGAATAGCCAGAACACCCAAATTTCTGCTCAAAGCTGTGTGTTTGCAAGCTCCATTGAAGTGCTTAACTCCATAAAAGATGTAATTTTGCTATTGGTGAAAACAGGGATGACTCAGTGTAATAAGCCAAAACTATCCTACAGATAACATAAATATTAAAAAATTTGCCTTTTACTAGGCTTCTAGCAATAACAATTCCGAACACGTTTCCTAGGAAAAAAGGTTTCCTCTTGTTACCACCCTGTATACTCATCACAGTAAACTTAGAGAGATGTATAATGTGATATAAACATTAATAGTTTCACAATTGTGTTTTAGAAAGACTATTTATAGAGAAAACACAAAATGCCTCCCAAAAGTATACTTAGACGTAAGCCACCATAATCTTCTTGCTCATGCAGCAGGAAATCTAATACACCAGCTCAATAAACCTGTAGGAAACAAAGGTTTTATGTAGCATTAAGAGTCACAATATTAAAATACCACATATTACATTCAACTACTCTTACAACACTCATTTTAAGACCCAAGAAAATTAAGTGCCAGTTTGAGAGTGATAATATCAGAACATGCAGAAAGAGACTAAAGAAGCCCAAAAGTGAGAGGACCCCTCATGATATATTTGATGCTTGTGTCAGATCCAAATATTTGATAGTATTGACATTCTGGGTTATCACCAGAAAATACTGCCCCAACACAGTAGTATTCCCTAGAACGTGCTGAAAAATGTAAATTCTCATTAGCTGACTTAAAGGTGTTATTTCAAAATGTATACTTCACCCTCTTTATTATTATTAAGAACAAAAAAGCCATCGTTATCACTGATGTGCTAATCAAAATCCATGTTTAAAAATAGGTGCATGAGAAAATACACATATAGGCTTGTGAGACTACATTAAATAGGGTACAGAGATCACTGACGTTGTGGTGGAATAATCTGGAAAATTCAGTGATTTAGTCATTATGTCCTTTCATAAAATAATTATTTTTATTTTATGAAGGTGTTTAAGTGTTAACCTGGTAACTACTCCTCAGATTTCCAGTACAGGCAATGCTTTGTAGGATTCACAACTCCTGTATACATGGCTCTAGAACTGACGATAAGACCAAGAACTAAGAATCTCTAAGTTTCCCATTCCCAGAATCCAAAGTCTTTGCTTCACTACCAGCTATCAGAGAAACATATAATCTGTTAACAATTTATATTTTTTAAATACCACAAAAAGCCAAACATGGCTTTTGCATTTGTTTGTAAGTTCACAACTGGACACTTGGTGGGTTAGGTTTGAGGAAAACCTTTGGATGAAGAAGAAAATAATGTTTTCCAGACATTCATCCTTGGTAAATGCTTGCTGGAGGGACAGAGTTTAGAACGTTTTGGTAAAGTGGATTAATGGATGAGGAATGAGTGTGGTGACCAAGATATGTTTATCATATAATTCACACTTGCATATATTGTTTATGCATTTATCTAGTTATAACAGATCCTTCCAACCTATGCAAGTAAGTGGAAAGCAATATTATTTTTATCAAGCCATAGGAAGACATCAAACCCCTTTAAGAGCATGAAATAAACTTTTTTTTAAGATAGCATATCCAATTGTAACTCCAAGCAAAACTTAAACACATCATTGAATAGTACAGTCCTCACAGTATTCTGTATAACTATTCTGAGCTCACATTTATATCACACATCTGGGAAAATGACCTTAGGTGTGCATTTGTGGAACATAAGTGTTTATTTAACCCTATTCCTTAATTATAAAAATCCATATTATAAACTGGAGGAAGCACCAGCTGGCATAAAAAGATTGTTTACAAAGTAAAAGTATCTCTAAAAGCAAATTGTGTCTATTTGGTTTTGGGAGACTGAGTTTATGCAAGCAATTGTCATGCAAGCAGAGTTGGGAGTAATAATGTGGCCTTTAATGACGGAATGATGGACCTGCCAAACACTAGCTCCTGCCATAGACTGCTTGTATTTCCCTGCACAAAGATGCCCATCTGGGAGTTATTAACATATTCTCGTCAATTCAGAACCTGCTTTAACATAATCCATATTTGTTGGAGAAAGTCCAACATCAGCCAGAGAACAGTGGACACGTGATTTGATGACACATTTCAAGCAGCACACATAAAGCATGCTTGGGCAGCTAAGCAATTCAGAAATGCAAATAGCAAAACATTTCTCTTCCAAGATAAAAAGGACAAATCCCTTCTGGCATAACATCTTCTACACTTTTGATACTGAATGGAAACAGAGGTAAGAAAGGGACAGGTAGGAGCTTTTTCATTTCATTCCAAGCACACTGACACAGTCTTGCACAGAAGCTGCTGTTTTTGATGCCCAGTGAATGCTCTGCTGCGTGGGGGCAATGAGAGAGAATACAAATTCTCTTATACCAACAGTATCTCACACTTGTTTGTACAGTACTTAAGAAAGTGAGCATTGTTTATTTAAAGGGACCAGAACTCACTATGAAAGAAACCCTTCATTAGAAAATTATTTGGTCCTACAGGTCAGTCTATTCTTGAAAGCTGATGTTTTCATAGAATTAGAATTCCATTGTTCTTTCTAGTTTGGGTTAATTCACTATGCATAAAGTTTTCTGAACTTTGACATTTATTCTAAAGTCTACACTGCTCCTTCTGAGGCCTCACTACATTATCAAAACTTCAGTGCCTATGGGACACTGTGGAAGTGGCAGCACTGCAGAGGGCTCGGCACAACACTCGGATGTACAGTATTCCAGAAGGATGACACCTAAAAACTATGCCCTTTTTTAAACCTTCAACTCAACGGAATGTGATGTTTAATGACTTCAGTTTCTGAATGAATAAAACCCAGAAACCATTTTTCCTCCTTTTTCATCCAGTCTTACTCAATTTTGTCATTTTTGGTGTTCAAACTAATATTGCTTATGACCTTTAAAGACCTTCAGGGTGATATCACTTTTCCCATCACCCAGCCACTATGGATTGATTCCAACACGTCTGCGAGGTACAAAAGGATAGTGTAAACAATAGCTTCCCATTAAACTTCAGTTAAACATTAGGACTGCTGTCCAAAGATCATAGTTAAAGATAACTGAAGTGTTACTATATTCCTTTGTGTAGCTCAGTCATGACCCTAATTAATGTGTCTAGTTTAGACATGTATCTCTTTAAGTAATGGGTGGTTTGTTTGGACAATTAGGCAGAGTTGACAAGGAAATTTTCCATCAAACTGGGTCATAAAAAGTACATTATTCAGCATTATTATGAGTAAAACACTATTTATTACCCGAACTTTACAATACACCATTATCAATCATTACCTGTCATTAAAGTATGTTAACATGAGATCAAAGAGACAAAGCCAACTTAAACAAACAGGGGTGCAGAGAAGGCTTTTAGACTTGCTTATTTAAATTGAAACAAGTGTAGCTGAGTCCATTGATTAGCTAGAATTTCCTTTCAACTGACGATGCAAATCAGGTAATCACTGCAATCTCAGAGCAGCCCTTACTCCTTGACACAGATCACATCTGTGCTCTTTCCAAGAGAGAGGTGGCTGGATGCACCCATTGCAAATAGGAGAAAATCCCATAGGGCTTTCTGGCTGCAAGTTTAGACTCACTCTCACATTAACTCTCACCTATACTATTATTTGACGATTCATTAAAAACAATCAAATAATCCAAAACAGAGGGAGGTTCCTGATTTTAAGGAATTTACATCTTACAGAAAACCTGAATCGCTGATTCAGCAAGCTATTCCAGGCCCATAAGCCAAGATTTTTCCTATTTTCTTAGCAGCAACGCCCCAGTGTTTGAGACATAAAACTGGATTTCCATTGTCCTAAGTGCCATGCAATGCTCTCAAACACAAACACTCAGTACACTTTGTGTCAAATAGAGAAAGGCCTACAAGAGCTCCCTCATCACACTCTGTGCCATGGATCTCAGCAGCCATCCTGAAAATCAGGAAACGATCCCTGAAAACCCAACCCTGTTGTTCACTGAATAGTACTGCACTATGAGCAACATTACAATCAAACTGATGCAATATTTCCTTGAAGCTAGTACAACATGTAAACCATTGGCCAAGGTTTTCACTCAAAATAACAGATTTTAGATGTGTGAGCATGTTTGGATTTTTTCCAACTATGCTATTTAACAGTCTTGCTGCAGTCTGCAATTTTATTCTGCATTGTAAGATTCAATCAATGTTCCAGGGAGCTGAGAAGGACAAAACTAGAAGTCTCAAACTATTTCTGATCAACCAACCCTATGCCAAATCTTTCTGAAATTTTTGAACCATTTAAATTCCTTGTTTCTCAGCACACAGTTGATCATGTTTTTTGTTTTCCAGATAAAATTATACATCGTAGACACATATCAATCCTCACTTCCAAAGAAATATTGTCATTAAAAAGCAGTTCCATATCAAAGGTATCCATATCAAATGCATCCATATCATACTCTAATTTCTTCTCTTGATAGAACTTCTGTACTATGATAGAGCCAAACATTTAGAAATAACTGATAACTATTCTCACTTTTCCTCTTACACTGTATGTAACTGGAAGGCTATAGCCAGAGAAATGCTAAAGAATGTGTCAGAAATTCAGTTTCAGAAGACAAATGAGGAGTAGACAGGCAGAAAAAGGGGATATAGCCCAAATTTGTCAAAGCAAGTAATGCTGGGGCCAATTTCAAACCTTCCCAATGCAAAGAGAATAGGTAGTAGGGCCAAGTAGGACCCACTTAAGTAGTGAGCAAGAGCTATGAGGTAGAAAAATAATTGTAAGAGAAAAAATCAATTGTACCTCACACTTTTCTGATTAATTATGGTATTTTTGGGGTTCTTTTATACTATCAAGGTGCTCCATTAACATCTTATAAATATTCTGAGAAAACAAATCCTGCAAGCATCAGGACACCTGCTGTTGTGATGGAGCTACCCCTGTTGCCAGAAAAGCTGATGATTCTCCCATATTCCACTTTTAGAAACAATTTCATTGAAAACAACACTCAAAATTAGTGCATTTTCCTTTAATTCACCCATCTCTTTTTGGTGTAGCTTTTATGTTGCTTTAGTCAACCTGGTCTATTGCACTGCATATCGCTACATGATTTTACCTTTTACAGCTCATTTTTAATTGCTTATCATTGCTACCTTTCATGTAAAGAGACAGGGCTCTGCCATTCTTACTAATTATCCAAATCACTAGTCACTGTTTGCATGTGTGTGGCCTCGCCTAAAGCTTTTAACCACAAGTCATGTCACTAAATCAAAGCAAGTTGGAAGTGTCTCTGCTGTAGTGATAAACTAATAAAGGTTACATGACATGTCTTTTAGGCCTTTGGAAGTATTGTTTCTAGGATTACAGCACTCAAATACTAAGAATAATTCGGTGGAGGCAGGGAAGGCTGGAAGGTTATCCCATGCTGTGAGTTAGTGCACTGCTGTCCCACTGAACTCCAGCCACAACAGCTCTGCAGCCTTAACTGCACTGACTCAGCCTCAAACACTTTTGGTGACAAAACCCACCACAGTGAGGCCACCACCTTAACACCTGCCTCAGGATAGCTCCAGATTCATCTTTTGTGTTGAGGAACACTCTGGAGATGATCTTCATCCTATTCACCTTCACCAGGGTCTGTCTCTTTCCTCACAGTACACTTCAACTTACTCTGACTCTTAGAAATTTTAGTGTTAATTAACAATATCCCACGTATTAAATGAAGTAGTGAGATACAAAATTGAGAAAAAGCTGACATATCCCTCCTTGTTAAGGCATGATGGCAGTGTGGGTGGACATGTGTCCACTTTTGCCACATCCTGCTCTTGGACAGGATCATAGGTGATGCAGCTAATGTGTCATAGCAATCACACCTTGTTTTTCTGAATGGATACACCTTGCCCTCTCTCACATACTCATCCAGTTCCTCTATATAACATTTCATCCTTTATTTTTCACTCTAAAACCATCAAAATAAGAGCTAATAGATTAGCTGGACATGTCCCAAACTTTTCCTTTAGCCTTCTCCATTGCAATCACGTATGAAGTAGGGCAGGATTTTTTTCTTTTCAGATTTTCTCAGATTTTCCTGAAAAATACTAAGAACTCCTGAAGTCACTGTGCCATGAGAGAAGGAAAAGGGAAGAGAAAGCATCTCCCAGTAGACTGAGGGGGCTCATGGAGCAGTAATCCAATATATGAGGTTACTTGCACCCATTTCTGACTCTCCAGTTTCCCTTCTCATAAATCAGTCCCTGGGGTAAGACTAAAAGGTAGTTTATGCTGCTCCGTTCTCTATCTCCCTAAATCATTATTACCAAATGGTTCATCTGTGGCATTGCAGCTGGAGGCTCTCATTCTGGAAAAGACACTTGGCTGGAATAGCAATGGCAGGAAGGGCAATTGTCACTTTACAGCCCTGGCCCAGGCCATGTGGTCCAGACTAGAGTGCACACATGGGCCAATTGATAAACCTGGCTGTGTCCACTCTGACAACACTTCCCACCTTCAGCCCTGCAAGCCTTGCCCACAGCAGAGTTCAGACAGGCCACTCTGCTCCTACAGAGTATTTTAGCTTTGGTTAATCTGCTTTTGCCCTTCACACGAATATGTTAAAAGAAAAAAAAAATCATTGATTGGTGCTAAATGAAATAATTACTGAAATTTCAGCTAAAAACAAAATTAAATTCATTTGATTAGGTCACATTTTCCTATTTTCCTCTGGGTTTTTAAAAAAATATTGGTTAGTAATTTTACATCCTAGCAGGAAAACACTAAATACTTATAGTACCACTGTTACAGAGAAAATACTTAGGTTTTATAATGTGTCTCCAGAGATAGATATTTAATACTCTACAGATAGGTTAATTTAGCATAATGTAGTGTAATATCTTCCTTTTTTCTGTTCATGCATTTTCAAGCTATGATACCAGGCCTAGAAGAAGTCACACACTAGTCATCACTCACAGATTTCCCATTTCACTAAGAAATGCAAAATCCTTTCCATCCCTTGTTGACACCCATTTGTCAGCTCTGCACTATCTCAAAGAAATGTCTGTGCAATGAAAACAAGAGCAACCACCAGTTATGGTGCCTGAAGTGCCATCACACAGAATTCATTCAGGTAACCACAACTTCATGGTCAAGTACATGATCTCTGTTTCACAATTTGGCTAGAATTACACTTGTTCAAACAGGGTCTATTGATTTCTTTCTTTGGACAAGATCTTTGATAGAATTCAGAGGAAGGTTTTTCTGAATTAAGAAAAATTTTTTCACAGCAGTTTGCCTATACTTCATGGTTATAAGTGCCAGCAAAAGCATGATCAGAGCCTCTCAAAGGGGGAAGCCTCCCCCAGACATCTCACCTGCAGGAGCTGGGTGCTGGCAGAGGGTGAGCTCATCAGGGCTGCCTCAGCCACTGCTAGCTCTGATACAGCTCTTCAAAACAAGACCCAGAAGGTTCAAAGAACATGATCTTCAGTTATTATGAGCATCAATCAGCTTCATGTGGCCACATATTCCTTTTTCAAAGGGATTAATGCCAGGCAAATCCCCCGTAAGCGCACTAAAATCCGTCTGCAGCAGCTCTAAAGTTGGTAGGAACTGTGTGCCTCTTCTCTCATAGCAGGTCACTCACAACACTGAGAAGGCCTAAATCCTAATCTATTCTGCAATGGAAGTATTGTGTGAAGCATACAGGATCTGGCCTCAGGGTGGACTAGTAAAAAAGCCAAACAAAAAACAGGTCACTACCCCATTAATCCTCATTACAGGTGTTACCAAGGAGGAAACCTTTCTCTGATATTTGCATGTCTGTGTTATCCCTTGCCCTTGGATCAACTCAGTTTTTGACTTTCAGCAACTGGGTGTTCACAAAGGAAAAAAAAAGTTATACAACTGACCCAATCTTCTGTTAGAGTAATGAGAAAATCATGTTGTATTGTTGGTGGGTTCTTTGTTAAATCACAGCCTTTGCTATTCACTAACAATCAAGGGCTGAAGAGCCAATAATTTCCAAAAGGAAATGTAAACAACTTTCTCTGAGGAAGGACTGCATACAGTAAGCTGGAACCTCCTTCAAGTTAATTGCAACACAGTTCACTAATGAAACTTTCCATCCATTAAATCTTAACAGGCATAACTATAAAAATGGCGCCAAGCTCTCTCTCCTGCCTAGGAATGCCCCAGACAGCATCTGCAGAGACTTTCACACTTATTGTCTTTGCAGGGATAAGCTATTATCCCTAAGCAGCAATAGCAACATACAGCTACCTTGACACCAGTTATGTTTTCAAATTAATTTGAACACTGTAGCTAGCTGCAGGAAAGATCATAGCAGTGGTACCTGGTTCTACTATGCAGCAGATCTGACCCAAAGTGCTCTGAAGTCGACAGGAATGATCTTCCTTTGCTCTCACAGAGATCAAGATTAAGGTCAGGATGAGCAAGGACATGACCTGCGTTTCTGCCAAGCCCTGTGCTTGCTTTAGAGGCAAAAAATTTAAATTCTACCCCTTCACACCTGTTTAAAAGAGAACAGACAGTACATTTCTCCTGGCACACAGCATCTTGCAGGGACCACCTTTGCTTGTTTGTGCTCCTGTAGGACATTGTGATCCACTGCTGCTCTTATTCTTACATTTAATTTCCTCTCACCAATACTTCTAGCTGCTCAGACTCTTAACTGGCACCTGTGTTTCTCATCTGCAAGAGTTGCCCAAGATCATCTGCTGGCTCACATCAGTGCATTTTAAGCCTTGCTTATCTGCCACCTCCTCCTTGTTTTCAGCTGTCCTTTGCTCCTTATCTACAAAGCATTAAGAGTGACCCAGAACATGTGGATTCATTCACTCCTGAATACTTTAGTGACCGTTTTATAAAAGAGTAAAAAAAACTCTCTGTGTCTTGGTTGACTTGAGACTTGCTGTCCAGAGAGGTAAAACATCCTATAGCTCTTATCCTCTGTTCAGCAAGACCACTGAAATTCTACGTGAAAAGCTTTTTAAAAGCTCTCCTGAACTGTTTTGTTTCTACTGAAAATAGGAATCTGCAGCCCAATATCAATTTTTCATTTAAGAGACAAAAAACTTGGCTTGCAGCAACTGCTTATTTATGTTAGTAAAAAATATTACTGCTCAGCTACATCTTTCCTTTGTGTGAAATAATCCTAGAGTAATTGCATGGCTGCTAGGTGCCATAGATATGAAGCTAAACTGCTCTGGAAAAGGAAGTAATTGTAAGGAGGAGGGCTGGAGCTAGAGAGTGGGAAAAAATCCTGTACTGATTTTATTTTGACAGATTCTACCATATAAATGTTATATACTAGCATGACACTGAATTACCTATAACATTAGAGTATTTCCTGGGCAGGACAGCTATGGAGTCAGCACCAGTCCACACAAGTTCAAAGTGAATCACCCTCTGCCTAAATCCCTTCCCTTGAAGGGGTGTGTAATCAGGTAATGATAGAGTGGAGCTTTTTCCCTGTCAAAGGTCAGCATCATCTTTTTGTCTTTCCACATTAAATTAACTGTTGCTGCTGAGTATCATGGACCAAATAAACTTTGCAGACACCTGGCTCACAAGGAGCCAAGCTGAGAAGCAGTTCCAAAGGCATAGCAAAGTACTCGGCTCCTGCTGCAAGGCTTTTGTGAGAGAAACTGGGAAGGAAAATCGCTAAAATAAACTTAAATGGGCTATCCTTAGATTTCAACTTGAACCCTATCTCATCCACTTCGATTTTTCAGACAGTTTTTTCATGTTGGAGGTGCCTTTCTTTTCTGTGCTTGTTGTACAGCACACAGTGCATTTTGGTAGTAATTGCAATAACTAAAAGAATTCAATCTGAATTATTTTGATCATTCATTATCTATCCATAGGAAACTATCAAGGCATTTCCAGTTGTATTTGGAACAGATACTAGGAAATGAGATAATTATCCAACACAGCTCTACTCTCATCCCATTAGCCAATTTTGAAGTATAAACTTAAAGTAATGCTAATGAAGGTAATTGAGATGCAAGATTAACCTCATCCAAATTTCTACAGCCACGAATTTCTTCCCACTATACAAATTCAAATACACCATTGCAACCCCACCAGCAACCAACAAGTACTCTCCTCACACTCAACTTCAGCTGAAACGTCTGTGGCATTTCTTTTTGCTTAGCACCTTTGGTTTGCACTTTCATACAATTACACACTTTTGTTCCTTCAAACTTCAAGTTGCAATTCTGTTGACTGGATCCAATGTGGCATCAAAGCAGAGGCAATCCATGCAGCCAGGGAGGCCATGAGGGGTATGGCTCAAAGGGAAGGCTGGGCTGCAGCAGCAGGTGCCAACAGCAGGAGCAGCTGATGGGGCTGACACGGGAGGAGCTGAGCCTGCCTCACCTGTGGCAGTTCTGGGCAGGGATAACACTGAGCCTTCCTCTCCCAGACCACTGCAATGTAACCACCCCTGTCTCACACGTCTGCAGACAGCCTTGTCACACAAGCTAATCCCTTGTGTTTGGATGATGGGTCTTTGGCTCTGAGTGACATCCAGTGAACTGGGAGGTGACAGGTGCACAACCTACGTGCCATAAAATCAGCTTGTTTGCTCCCCAGCCAAGGCCCACTTTCACCCAGGATCTTTGTCTTTTCTCAAGAGTGAATTCTCTGTACCATGGGAACCAGGACAATATATACAAGAATGGAAGTAGGTGACTGACTGGTTTAAGTTGCTTAAGCAAAACTTGCTGAAAAAATAAAGAAGCAGCAAAGAATGGGAAACAAAAATGGTTTCAGATAATCATCACATCCAATGAAACTCCCAAAGCAGCAGACAGTTAAGAAATACTGAAGGAAAATGGAGTCATACTTCAATGGAAAACTTCTGCATTTAAAAAAACCAAACCAAAACCTCCCTACAGAATAAGCAAATGATTTTGAGCCATCACAAGCATATAATTTTCTCAAGTTTTGTTCAAACTTTTCATCCCAGATCCATTTGAAGTTCATTACATTCATTCTCTGTTAAAACTTAGGTGGAAGGTCTTTAGATATTCTGAATCCCTACATGGAATCCTATCACAATGAGAACAAATGTAGCATGAACAGACACTGCAAGAATAACTGATAACAGCAGACATCACCATGTTTACACAGACATCCTACAGATGGGCACTCCTTACTTCATTCTTTGTGTGCCAAAGACCAAAGAGAAACAGAAATAGTGTTCCTTAACCAAGATTTGAGTGAGTACTTGAAACTTCCACTTTTCCTTGTTATCTCTGTTAGAGTCCTTACAATTACATGTACACTTTTTGTTGCATTTCGTGACAGCTTCCCAGAATCTATGAATAACAGTGCGGTAAGATTTTTTAAAGGATGTGCATATTTTTAAGGAAAATGAAAAATAGGATAAGACTGTGGTGTTCAACCTTTACTATACTGCATGATGGATATAGAGCAGCTCTGCAAGAATTTATGAATACTACATGCTGACCTGGTTATTGAAATGTTTATTGTTTGACTATATTGAATTAAATCAACAGGACTATTGCAGAAAGAGGGGGAAATGACTCAAAATAAGATGCACCAACATAGCTTCTTAGAGCTAGTTAAGAAAAAATTTCCCCAAGTATTTCCTGTGAAGATTCTGCCTCCTGAACAAAGCAAGGGTATAAGTCTTTCTTGCAACGTGAAGCCACGTTTGGACGCAGAATAAGGAACAGTCATGTTCTGTATAGATAGGAAGCCAAGAGGGACTTATTCACACGGGGACATCTGCCAAAGCATTTAGATTTTTCATGCTTTGTTTGAGCCTAGAAATTGATAAATTTATAGGCAAGACTGAGAGACAGGTAGAATATCAAAGTTATCCTTTTTTTACTCCAAATTTTAAATTTATGTAGCTAAATAAAAATATTTGGCCATTACCAGTATTTTAATTTGAACATATCCCCAGCAAGAGAAGTATGATTATGAATCCAGGTCAGTGTCCTGGCCTACTGCACTGTTCTGAGCATCCATTTTCACCCTGTAAACGAAAACAAAACATCTGCCAATTATTCACATTAAACCAGAAATTGGAGCTACAAGAATGTGCTTTAAAATGAAAATCAGCTTTTGTATCTGGCTTTGCTTGATTATTTTTCTTCACAAAAGACTCAGTTGTTGCAGTAAAAGAAAAAAAAATTTAGTGTCAATATTGTTGTTGAATGATTAAGTTTTGAGAGTTATTTCTGTAATACATGACAGAAAATAAGACTTCAAATCCGTAGCTCAAAGTGATTACATTTACTTGATTAGAAAGATACAGCATACTAAGAGCATACGATTAAGAAAATTGTTACTAAATTTTGAATTCAGAACTATTCTTTAATTTCAGAGGATTATAATTTCAATAAGATATTTTCCATTTGTGTAATTGTTTCTAGAAACCTTTACTTTCTTAGTAATGTCATTGGCATGAAAAAAATAAAATTATTATGATTAGGAATTATTTGGGCATAGCTCTCTGTATATAATAAACAAGTTTTCATTCAAAGGAAAACCTTTAAGTGCACTTAGCACACATTCATTTACCAAAAACAGAGAAGCAGTACATTGAGAAATAAAACTTGAGTCAATACAATTTTCAAAACTTCTGATGTAGTCACCAAAAGATGCACATACTAGGTATAGAACTCCACCAAAATGAGAAAATCAGCAGAGCACCCAGATGTCCCAGTGCTGTCAGGCAGAATTAGATGGCAGACACATGTTGGAAAGCTGTGAGTGCTGATTCCTGCCTCGACCATCCAGCCACAGCTGCTGGAGGCCATCAGGAATAGGCAGGAGGTGAGGTCTGGCTGCAGACCAGCAGAGGACATTGCTAACAGAACTGCCTGTGCTGCTTAATAATTTTCTGGGTAATATGTATTCAGCTACTCATGAAAGTCCTATCACATCTGGCCAATCTCACTATCGCCCTGATCATTAAACATTCCCTCTTACTCCACCTCGCAGCAGGAGTGAGCAGGAAGGGCAGCATGCACTGAGCCAGGCATCCTTTCAGTCACTTCTCCACAAGTAGCCACCTTTGCCATCTGCTTTCGCTCTGGATGGCTGCACTGCCCTCTGCAAAGGGCAAACCCTGAAACCAGCCCGGGTGCAAAGCTGCACCAGACTCAGCAGTTTATGCAGTCAGAAAGGCATTTTGTCAAGAGCAGATGACAGGAGGCTCCCAAACTGGTGTGGGTAACATTGAGAGAGACTTGAGGAGCCTGCTGTGAGCCATAGGTACCACAGAAGGTCTCCAGGTGGCTGAGCAGAGGGACTCATCACCCTCCTATGTGACACTGCCAGGGGAGGCACTCAGCGTGGAAAGCTTCACATGGCCATTTGCAAGGTGGTGTTTGTGGGGCTTGGCAGAGTCTGGTACTTGTTCCCTCACACCCAGCCCCAAGCAGACAACTCTCATACCTCCCCAGACATTCTGCAAAAGCTGCACTTTTAATAGGGCTTGCAAAAAGACTAAGGGTTTGCTTCTCAAATAAAGAAGGGATGAAAGGAACTTTCCTGGGGTTGTGCTGGCTCAATTCCTGTTTGATTGACTGCTCATGCTGTTGCAATGGTGGTTATTAGAGCTGGTAAAAAACACAATTTCTGTCCCACAGGAATTTCCTACACTTCAACATTTGTTTTCATTCTGAAATGGCATTAAGTATTTCAAAATAATAAACACTTTCATAGAATTAATGGCCCCAAAATAATTTAAAACATGTCATTGTGCGTGGGCACATTTTCAATCCAAAGGTCTATCCTCTTTTTTCCCCTAGCTAGTCACAAGGGTTTACAAGAGTTTTATTTCCAGATTCATCATATCAGTATTCTAGCTGATTGCTATTCCTTGGGAAGACCAGAGTGCAACACTGAACTGCCACCACACTGCTTCCCCCCTCCTCCTTAGGTTCCCCTGTCTGCTCAAGTCCAAGATATCTTGGGAGCACAGAGCAATCATTTGAAGATTTCTCCAGAAAACTCATGAAGCACTGAGCTAGCAACAGCTAGGTTCTACATACTCGTTTGCTTACTGTCCTTTTGTGGGATGCCCTGAAATGGGGAGAGGAGGTTATTAAAAATTGCAAACCTTTGTGTCCTTGGTTGTCAAACACTCATTTGGTTCTATAGATATCCCAGGCAGTGCATAGCAGTCTTTACCCAGAACTAACACAATTGCACTTCTTGCCTAGCTGCAGTGCACAATTAGTGACAAAATCCACCTTCTTTTGTCTAACGTGGCAGCATTTTGAGGGAGGAGGAGGATGTGAGAACCAGCAGCTGGCAGGAATAGGCATGTGATGACCTGCAGGGGTTCTCCAGCATGGTAATTGCTGCCTTGTTCTTTTCTTCCTCTTTTAAAGCAACTCATAGCCTAAAGTAACATTCAGTTCCTCTCTAAGGACACACATGAAGGAACCAGCTCTCCTATCTTCACACCTTTCAAGGTTCCAATGAGAGCCTTGTCACCATTTTGCACCATTCACCCCCAGTCACAGATCCTCCCTCCCATCCCTGGATAAAGCACACAGCACTAAGGGTAATATTTCTGCCTCACAGCTTGCTAGGTGCAATGTAGCTGCACAAGTGTCTCTTGGCTTAAAATAGTCTTTATGAAAAGCTCTGCTTTAGGGAAATAATGGTAGCAAAGGAATGTCAGGTTTTGCTCTCGCCGTTGAAGAACAAAATCTAACAAGGATGGTTGTCAGCTATTATGCTTTTGTACTGAAAAATCGTACAATCCTTTTAAGTTACATATAATGATTTTATAGCCTTTTAACAAGAGGAGCACCACTGGGTAGAATTTTAACAAGAGAAGCAGGATTGGCAATTTATTAATTTATTTTAAAAGAGCTGAATTCCCCAAGTTCTTCCCTGATTTAAGCCACGGCCTGTATTACAAACAGAAGGTATTATAAGCATCTAAAGCAGCCATGGTTTTATCAAAACTCTCTTAAGTAATGATGATCCTGCAGCATTCAGACAAGTCAGGGGTCAATATGACCTTATTTGCCTGGGCCTTTCATTAGGAACACTCTTTCTGCAGTACCATACTTCTGGTACCTCTGAATACACAGAGGATTCATGCTTCAGTTCTGCATGTATTAAGAATGCAGCCATAGCAACTACTAGCATTAATGAACTATTTGCTTATGCAGTAATAATTAACTTCCATTACATTACTTTGTGTGATTACTTTCTTAATTGCCTGAATTATGCATCCATTTAATATTTAATAACCATTCTCAGAAATCAGACACTGGTAAAAAAAAAAACAAATTGCTCACAGTTTCCTTGCAATAATTAAGCTCACAAGAATAAATGAAACCTTTTAAAAATGAATGCCTTGTGATTATATCCTTGCATATAGAGCAAGATCCTAAATTAGCTATTTATTAAGTCTAAATTTAAGACCAAATAGTACATTTTTCACTTACGCCTTGGGAAATCAACCTATACAATACCTGACATCACCAGCATAATTAAGTGCCATCTATTTACTTTGAGAGTCACGAATTCTGCATTAGTACTTAGTACATTCAGAAGTGTGTGTAGGGAAATATTTAAAATGCTTCCTTGGAAAAACAGCATCTTCTTTACCTGAGGTAGCTGCTTAGCTGTGCTTAAAGTACTGGAAAGATCTGTGAAGCATAAATAGCCTTCTGATGGGGAGAGTTGGGAAGGATTTTTTTTTTTGTCATGTTTTAATTTACATACAAACAATGGAAGTACATTTATACAGCCTGAGGTCAGGCTTACCAAACAGGATGAAATTCATTGCTGTATATGAAAATAATGTTTACAATCAAAAACAAGCCCTCTGATCTTCTTCTTTTTTCATGTTGTCATCTGTCTCTGAGCCCTCATGCCCTGCTAGCACCCAAGCAAAGCCACATGCTGATTTGCAAAGTGATAATGCCATTACATTATCTCACACCAGCTTTGTTTCCCAAAGGTTTGCAAGGCAGTCACCAGCTTAAATAAAGTGTGCAACTGTTTTATTAAACATTGTTTTGATGAATAGTCTACTGAGCTGGACAATACTGGTGACCTGTTGTGAGGTTTTTATATTTTGCCTTTTTTCCCCTCTTAAGTTGCATTTGCAAAACTGCTCTGCTATTCCACATTGATTGTGGCAGCTGTATACAGATGTGTTTATCTGAACCATAACACAGCTCTGCTGGAACTATAGGGATACCAGCATATTACTCCCTCTCCGTTCCCAGACACATGCACTGTAAATAAAATGTGTACAGGGAAAATCATGCCAGGCATTCTGCACCCAAATACACACAATCCAATAAAGAAAATAACTGAAGGACTTATTTGCAATGAGGTGGGTGAAGGAGGAGTGCCTGTTCTCCCCCTTGCCCATACAGGTGGATCATTTCAGCCAGATGCACAGGAGGCTGCAGGGAGCCAGGGACAGCTCCCATTTGGGGTGTCAGGAGCCAGCTGTGGCTGCTAGCCCGAGTTCCCAAACTGAGCTGAGTTGATGCCAGTCTCACTGGCTGTTGCTACAGTGGGCAGCATCATTAGGATTTGCTTTTTAAATGATCTCTCAGCCTGTAAGTCTGAGAGCTGCTAGCAAAGCAAGGTTAGAAAGAAAATGATGGCAGCATGTTGATGCTTCACAGACCTCATGATAGTTTCCGTCTGTCATTATTTACGTCTGACTAGATGCGTCATGTCAGCTACCTAGAAGGCACTTTAATATGAAGCTCTTGTTTTCCTCTGCTTTTTCACATCCAGACTGGGTATTATTATTTTTTTTGCATCACTACACTTAGGTGAAACTTGCTTCAATCTCTCCGTAATGACACACAAAGAAATAAAAATTGTTTAGCTCATGTTATTATACATGCTTCTATTCTAACAGACCTCTTTGACATTGTTCACAAAATGGTGAATTTAAATCAATAAACAGACATCTATCAAAAGGTCAACTTAATTTCATTCTTTCAGGTTTTTTACCAGTATTTTAAGCAAAATAATTTCTTCCTTTAGTTTTCAATAAATATTCGATTAGTGGATTACAGCAGCCACTGGTAATTTTAATGGCTGATGGCGTTTAGTAGTTCAATTAACATTTTATTAATACTGCTTTATAATGTGATGAGTTCTGTCAGAGTCAATGTAAATAAGGTTACAGCTATCAAGTATATGTCAGTTTTGCCATTATTCTACCTCTTGGCAATTCAGATTCAAAGGATTCACTGCCACTGGTTTGGGATGAAATGTGTAATTCACTCCTGAGTAATACAGCCACCCTTGAATTCCCTCTGAGAACTTTTTACAGTGATAGCAGCTCATGTGATGGAGAAGGCTCCAGTCCTTCCAGACTTCCAGCAGACAAAGCTCTTGCTTAGACAGTTCTCTAAGCATGCATTCCCATCCCGAATGGGCTTTAAAACCCATTCCTCTGCCATTTACCAGGGAGGACCTCAGCCACATTTTTATTTGTGCCAAAAATAGCAGTTCAATCATTCTGTGGCCTGACTTTGCTGAACAATCATATGAACTTATTAATACAACCTTTTCTAATCCTTTAACTCAGCAAGCCTGCAGTTATGTCTTCTCATTTTGCCCTCTGTGAAATTTAGTGACAAGCATTTTCGATGCTTCCATTTGTCAGAGCTGTGAGGCATCTTGCACACTCTTCAGTACAATAAAATAATTAATCAGGTAATATTGCCAAAATCATTCAATAATATTTGAACCACTGAATTTTGTTCACTTTTGTTCTAATTTTACACATTAGAAAATACCTTTAACCAGTTAATGGTATATTTGTGTTGTGTACACTTTGGACTTTCTTATGATTATATTGTTTTCTTAAAACTGGAAGGGTAAACTATTTTTGTTTCATAAGTATCTCACATAATGATCTTTAAAATTCAGTAGGGCATCTAGGCTTTAGTAAACATTACTTATACAAAGGAAATTTTGAAGGTCATCAAGTTTTTCCACTCATCTTCTCAAAGAGAAGTTTTGCTTGTTTTTTAATGGCAATTTAGCATTACCAAATCAAAAAGCATTTTCTTTTAATCACTGAAATATCATCTACCTTTACATGGGCTCCAAACAAACAAAACAAAATGCTTTCCCAAAGTTACAGGTAAAGCGAGCTCATCTGCTCATTGAGTTGAATTCTATGGGTACAGTATGTGCATTTTTGGCTTCCTGAAAAGCCCACATATAGATCATAATTATTAGAAAAGTGCTGGATTTTTTTACATTATCTAAAAAATTTAATTAAAAGAATTTTAGCTCAGAATAATGTATAAATGGCTCACTTGACATAGCAGTCATTCATCATTTGTGTAATTTGATTTGTTGCCTAAATCCTAGGATCTCTTTCTCTATTGCTCAGTTGGGTGATATTAACCCTACAAAGACACTGCTGGTTTGTCTCTATGGACAAGGTCCTAATGGTTAACTCTGTGGGAAGCATTAAATAGGTTTTCCTTTACTCCTGGAATAACCTATAGGGCTCTGACTGAACTTTGTGAACAGGAGCTTAGCACCCCTCTGCCTTTCCCAGCATCATAACAGGGAGAATCACATCATCATAAACATAGTGAAAATGTGCTCTGACTTATGGACAGACTCAAAGGCTTTCACAGAAATCAAATCCATTTGCCAATACTGGCTCTTAAGTTGTGGAAAGAAATGTTACAAAGGAAACACTGAAGATAAACTTGCTCACTATCAACAAGACAATTACACCAAATCTCCTCTGTATGAAGTGTAAGGTGACAACAGGAATATTTTTTCTGAACAAGCTTATTTCACCTCTTATTCGGATCTCATTAGTAAAGGTTAATACAGCAATACAGTTAGGTCCTCATGCTTATAGTTTATCTCATGTGATTTGCATGTGCCCAGTGTTTTCCAAGCTTTATCTCTTATAATTACTGTAGAGCACCAGGTGACACCAACAGCTCTGGATGGTCCCTAAAGCATATAGATTATAGACTGGGTTGTTCTAGAGGTTTGTATGGGTTTAGTTTTCAGGTTTTGGGATTTTTTTTTTTTTTCCTCACAAACGCTGCCATGAAAAGGATCTGAACTGAGCAGAGGGATTCCCAGGATTTGAAGGTTGCACTGGAGTCCTGCATTTCAGGATACTCCAATGGTGGGCAGTGCCACATCCCCATGGGAGCTGCTGCTAGAGCAGGCAGTTCTGTGTGTGACAGAACGGGAACCTTCTGTCAGCAGAAAATAGAGGGTGTTTGGTAACCAGCTTCTCTATTTTCCCCTTCACCTGGAATTAATGCTTGGCTGAAAATTAACTGGCAGTCCCCGCAAAAAAACTGGTAGGGTGCTAAAAAAACTATGAAAACCTGCATTTCCATTTAAAGTCCAAGAGCCTTCTAAATCAAGTTTTCTCCTTTGTTTAACTTTGTAGGTTTTGAAATTCAAATGTGGAGGTTCAACTTTTTAACGGCTCCATGTTATCTCAAATTCTCCAGCATCTCTTACTCCGGGAATGTATAGACTGCAAACCAGCAGCAGCATTTAAAGTGTAGATTCAGTCGCGGCCCCTCCGTGGCTGGGGAAAGCCGTGTCCCCCGCGCAGGTGTGGCAGGAGCGCTCCGCTGTGCCCGGAGCAGTGAGCGGTAGGTGGCAGCCGAGCCCCTGAGCTCTCCGCATCCTCCTCCGGCACCGCATCCCTGCTACGAGCAATGCCAAAACACCCTCTTCGGGTTTTAAAGGCATCATTTCCGAAACCATCCTTTCCGAGGCTGGAGAGGCAATAAGGGATAGTTATATGTTTTAGATGAGGAGTCCAAGAAGCCCTTAAACTCTGCTTGCTGCTTTTGGGTTTGTATGGACCCCGGGTTTTCGGGGAGTGTTCTAAACTCACAGGAATGTTTTCTGATGTAAAGAAGTGCCATAGTTGTCCAGGACTGTCCTGAGGCTGCATACATGGGATTTACCCCTGCCCAGAACAGGACAGGCCCCTTCCAGACGGGACATGGCTGGGTAGCAGATCTGCCCACGCTCCCACTGCTGGGCTCAAGCCAGAGCCCCCGTGTCACAGGCCCATACCAGAGACAAAACAAACTCCCAGTGAATTAATGTTTCGTTTCCTTTTCTACATTGCTCACACTGAGAAAAGCAATTTAAGATAATCGCAATCTTTTTCCTGCTATTTAAGTGGCAAATATCATTAAACTTAAGTGCCTAGCATCCAGGGAAAGTTATACAGCAGCACAGATATGTCACGCTTGCAGCAGGTCTATTAATCAAAGAGGCACTCTCCATGCACACACAGACCTCTCAGTATATCTCCTAATGGGTCAGCATCACTAAGTCCTCAGTTGTCTTATATAGCAACATTCAGCAATACTCCAGTGACAGATCTGACCAAAATTTGGATTCATAATTCATAAAATATTGGCAGTTTCATCAAACTCTTTTCTGAGTAAAATTGTTTTATCCTAGTCATCACCACATGCATCCAAGTAAACCAGAACTAAACTGACAAAGAAAGACGTTTTCAAATTTCTAGAATCAAAAGTAAGTACATCTCTAGCTGTGTTTTTAAATGACTGAAGCCATGCCACTAACCCACTTCCTAATCTCACTTTCAGTTCCCAAAGTATTTTGTTCATACACAAATTTTTCTCCTGTTATTTGCTCACACTAAAGGGACTTCTGGAAAAAAATGTAAGGAGAGGTGATACATTAATGTTTCACTTTCAGATGGATCATTCAATTTTTTTCATTATGCTGTAAGAGCCATAAGTTTAATTTTAATTCTATAAGGAAGTACAATAGCTCTGGGAAACCATTTTTTTCCCCTTCTCTTTCTTGGGACTTTAGCTTGAGCAGAACTTTTGAATTTTGGGAACACAGAAGTGGCCTAACTAAAGCACTCCACAGCTGTTAATTATCTTATATCACTCAGCAGAAACATCTACGAACACAAGGAAAATTGATTTTTCAGAGTTATTAAGAGTACCTTGAATTTAAACAATGACTTTTGTCACAAACTCCAACAAGATGATGCAATCCAGAAAACATGCAGAACAAAGTGCCAGATCCATATGGTGATATCCAAAATTATATTTATTTTGAAGGTGTGTTTCTACAAGGATTGGTAAAAGCTTAATCAATAAAAGTTCAGAAATATTAAAGGGCTGACTGAGCACATTGTCCCTGTTCCAGAATATTTAATCGAGGGTCAAGAAAGTGAACTTACATCCTAGTTCTATACGTAGAACAGAAAATGAGAAATTGAAGTGCTGTTCTGTGAGTGGTACAGTGAAATACAGTGATAACACAGGCAGATCTGGGCAAACTATTACTTCTTAAAAGTTTTTTACCCGAAAAAATTACAGTAACAAAGTATTTTCTTCAGAGAAGTAGTTTTAATTACAAAAAAAAAAATCATGTTTATCCTTTCAATATTGTCGTTTACTTTCTTCATTTTGCTTTATCTTAGAGCTACATGACATTTCCAAACTTACAGTGAAAATTTTTAGAACCTGAATAGGATTCACTTTGTAACAAAACAGTTTAAATCGCAAACTCAACTCCCCAGCTTTGACATTGTGCTATAAACTGCTCAGAAATCATTGATAGATCAGAACCTTTTGTTTTAATGCTGCTTATAAACTTCTGGCTCTTGCAAAAGGCAATCAGGGACCATCAGGTGGGAACAACAACAAACTCCAGATCAAACTAAAAGCAGTGTTCTGACTGGTACTCAGTCCTGAGCTGACAATTCTTGATGATGGGAATTCTACCAGTTGAACTTGTCCAAATGTGACTGGGTGAGCATCTGCATCTATTTATAATGGAAAGGGGAAAAATAGAGCAAAGGAAACAAACTTCTAGCAATTTATACTAATAAATAATAATAGCACAAAAGCCATCTTAATTGTTCAGTATCACCTTTCTGAAAAGAAAAATGCACCATAGCTGTGCCAGTATTGCTGATCAACACATTAAAACTTAGGCCCACACGATCACATGAATTATCACACTCACATCACCCAATACAAACAATCCAGCAAAATATAGGCATTCTACAGAGTCAGAGCTGATAAAAATAGGTGTAGAACTAGAAATATACAAATTTATTCCCACAATCAGAAAGCAGTTGGTGTTTTCCTCACAGTATTATGAGTCTATTCAGAACAAAATGGGTGGTAGGGGACAGCAAAGGTCATAGGAAAACTTCTGGCAGGCGTTTCTAAAGAAGTCACCAATATCCTAAAGAGCTGCAGAGCAGTGTGGCTGGCTGCTGCTGCAGCCACACTTGCACAGAACAGCTTTTCCAGTTAACTTTAGAGTCAATTATTCCTTATCTGAGAGGAAACAAAGTACTTTATAAGCACACTCTACGCAGCACCACTGTTTGCTATGCAAGGCACTTGTTCTGACTTTATACTACTGCTTGCCGTTTGTTTTCAAATTTTCATTGTGGAAGGTTAAAAAAATTAAAAATAACTGAAACAATGCTGTCAGGGAATGCTGCAACAAGTATATTTTAACAAGGCTTCTATAGACCTACTAATACGAATATTATGTTGGAACAGGTCAGTGTAGACCTAAGGCTCATCAGTCAGCGAAAGAAACCATAACTTTTTCCTCAAAAGCACTAGCTAGCATTGCAACATTGCATTGTACCAACAGTGTGTTTTAAAGATAAATGCATATTCTTGACTCACTGCAAGATATTAGTACACTATATGTATAGGCCAATAGTCCAGAAGAATATTTGAATAGGTCATAGAACTTCCAGCTGCATAATGCAGAATTACGGACATAACATGCTAAACTCTCAACTGTATTTTTTCAACTTCAGCTCCCTTCCCTGTACCTATGACACGGTATTTTACATTTGATTCTTCTACTTTTCTGAAAGAAATAGTAAGAACATTCCCTGTGATAAAGATAACTCATGATAAAACATCAATAAAATGTCTCATTTTCTAGTACTTCTCGCCCTTTGTTTTGCTGTGTTCCTCACCTCACGTTTTCCTTTAAAGGCAGACTTAAGATATTGGTCAAGGAATACGTATAGAAGATCAGAAAAAGTTAATTTACTCATACATAAAGGAAAACTTATGCTCCCTTGACCTTTTAAAAGTTCTGGGGTTTTTTTTAACTAGAAGGCAGATCTGGAACAACAAGGGCAATAGAGTTTGGGAGTAACTAAGATTTTTTGTTTGGTTAGACTACAAGACGATTGGGAGATTAAAGTCATTCTTCCCCCAGTCTTAACAGATGAGAAAAGGTAATCTAATTCATAATTTATTATTTTTTTTTTACTTTATTCATAATTCAAAACGCAACACACATCTTTTGCATATTTGTCATGTCTTTGGTTCTTTGTGGCACAAACCTGAAAGTCACAAGTCAGGCTATCCCTGAGGCAACCACTCACCTGCAGCAGTAGCTGGGAGCAAGAAGACCATTACACAGGTCATTCAGAGAGCACATAACCTGCTCGTGGAACAGCTGTTCTACTGGCCCCTACACGAGCCACTGGATGTGGAGCTCCACTGTGTTACCAACCAGCTTGCAAAGAGTACATGTCACAGGTATAGGACACATGGAGACAGATATTAAGTTTAAGCAAGGCATTTCACTGCAGGTTTAAGTTTTTCCATCACTAAAACCGCAGGAGAAACTTTTTCAGCAGAAATGTCTAGTTCTAGTCCTTCTTGTAATTACATTTGTCATGCAACTATCTGTCCTTTCCAGGAAATGGTCACAGGTTTTAACCAGCAAAACTCCAATTTTACATGTCTTTCACTGTGAGAACAAAGTAGAAGAAGGGGTCTCCGGAGAGGCTGCAGAACCAAAGTCCTTCCCTCTCCATCAGGGTCATACTCAAAACTTTTAAATCAACTCAGATTCTCAAGACTACTTTACTGCAGTGGTTGATACTTAGCCAGTTATGCTTTAAGTGTCAGCTCATGCTCTGTCAGAACAGATGGCACCTACTACAGTAGCAACCAGCACTTTATTTTTAAAGGCTGTTAGCAATCAGCTGGACCCTTTTTTTTATTTCTGATGCTCAGCCCTTTCCTCTCTCCATGCACATCTAATAGCCACTCCACACACCCTTCATAGGTTTTGCAGCAGCCACCTCAAAAGAAAGGCTGAATTTAGTATTTATCTCTATTTTATTCAACAGACACATTCTGATTTGGGGAATGAAAGATATGAAAGGTGTAATATTGAAAAAACTAGTAGGCAGAGTCAAAACACTCTTAACTCACCTCAGAGTTTCAGTCTTTACACATGTTGCACGTCTTTGATCCCTCTCCATCTTCCTAAAACTTGTATTGTCATGTTTGCTATACACATCATACTACTTTATTGTTCTCATCCCTAAGTTCGATTTCTCTTCAATCCCAAGCAGCACCACTCACGTAAATCAGCACTCCTTAGCAGACAGGTGAGGAAACAAGTGCTTGATCTACAATTCTCACATAGTATTCCATTTATTGGAATTGATTGAGCAATACTTAATCTCTCCAATTGAATAATTACGCAGTGAAATGAATGCTTATATGCAGTAATACACCAGTAAATATAGATGACTGACTTGAGAAAATTTTTAAATGTATGAAGGAGGACACAGTTATTATTTTATTCCAAACTTTATGACTTTATATATTTGGAGGAGGGTCTCACCAAAATCTTTGATTCCCACCTGTGAATACTTTCATGCATAACTTCGGAAACTCTTTGATTTCCCTGAATACTACTCCAGTTTACAAGGTATTCATTTCCTACTACTGATACAGGTTCAGAGATTCCAGCATCAATCACATCTGAATTTGTACTACAATCTCTTGTAGATGCATTAACATTAAGAGTACATAAGACAGGAGTAACAGGCTTGTTGTGTTATCAGAGTCCTTTCTCTGTAATGATCTTTGCACTCAGTATTGGATAACGAGAAATCGAAGTCCCAGTAGCCTGCAGTTGGTGTATGAATTGTCAGCATGCCTCCCCCTCATAGATCCCTGACAGGGCTCAAAGAGTCGGTCTATAGACCCTACTCTCTCAAATCCACTTATCAGTCTCAAGCAGAGAGCAAAAGCAGTCACAATTGAAAGTGCAGAACAAAAATACACAGGCTTTCTAACAAATCTTGTGAGTTCTCCAGCATTTTTTCAAGAGGCTTCTCAAGCTTGTTAGGGTTTCTGCATCTAGCAGTCCTTGACCTGGTATTTTATCCAATTATTTGTCCATTCTCCCCCAGACCCTCTGCACAGCTTTGACAAGGTACATTATTCCCTTCTGAAAGAGCCTTCCCCTGCTCTGAATCAGTTTCTACAAGCTTCATTCAATGGCCCTTAACTCTTGTGCTGAAAGAGGCAATGACAGATCCCTCCCTCTCCACCCATTCACATTTTTTTAACCTATCATTATCATCCTTGGCTGACTTTTCCCCAGACAAGAGAGTCACAGGCTGTTCTGTCCCTTTGCATGCACACTCCTCTCCCAGTTCTGAATCTTCCCATCTTAATGCATCCTCATCGAGATTAGCAAGTCAGACCTGCTTGTGGCACCCAAGGTAAAGGTGAGCCATAGATTTATAAGGCTGCATAATGACATTATCTGTTTTGTTCTCTGGTCCTTTCTTCATAATTCCTAAAATTTTATTTGCTTTTTAGCCTGCTGTCAAGCACAGGCTGATGTTTTCATGGAACTATTCATCATAGCCCAAGGTCTCACTCCTGAGTGGCAACAGACAGCTTGGAGCCAATCATTTTATATGTGAAGCTAGGATTGTTTTTCCCCACATGCATCACTTCACATTTATCTACACTGAATTTCATCTGCTATTTTATTGCCCAGTCACAGAGTCTCTTCAGATCCTTGTGTAATTCTTCACAGTCTGCCTTCATCCTCACTACCTTGAATAATTGTGTATCAACAGCAAACTTAGTCACCTCACTGCTCTCCTCCCTTTTCCAGCCCATTTATATACATCCTCATAAACAGTGCAGAACCCTTAGAACACCACTGCCAAACACCATCTGCTGCAGTTACCAAGCACTCACTCCCCTGTCTATTTTAAGGAATTATCTCCTACCATTTAAGCAATCATCTCTCTGTGCAAGGACTTCCCCTGCCTCTAAGATCTCTTAATTTCCCTAATTTTGGTGAGGGGGAGTATTAAAATCTCTCAGAATCTCAAGAAGAGGGTAAGTTAAACATCCCTTCCCTTCATCCTATTGACTCCTTCAAATAAACAACTCCAAACTTTTTCCTCCATTAATAACAATCTATAGGAAAAGTACTTTTAAACAGAGCTTTTTTTCCAAAGCAGTTTAATTTTGACATGTTAGGGACAATGCCAACCAAATGAAAGAGGAAAGAGGCAGAAAACCCAGTTTCCCCTTCAGCTCCAAGACTGAAACTTCTTTCAAGGCTGACTCAGTAGCCTGACTGCTGTGATCCTCCATTTCTTAAACCACAACAAGCAGTCCGGTGAATGGTGAAACTAATCCAGATTGGTTACAAATTACTTATTTCTGACCCATTTGGGTGCCTGATAGGGCTCAGAGTTCTGCTGGGCTCATCTCTCCTATATCCAGTGACCCACTGCAAATCCACCAGAAGTGAATCCAACAAAGCAACCTAGCAGACAAAAAGCTGTTTGCCTGAGCAGTGGCATTTCTCACCAGCTGAACTGAATACAAGGCAGAGGCAATGGTGGCATGAGCCTTCTCCATGGCAAACAGGATAGGCATGGAGATAAACGAAATAAGTATCTTAGTCACACTAAATGTTATCTAGATATTTCCAAAATACACTGGACTCATTCAAAAGGAGTCTATGAAGCTTAAATTATTTTTACTTGGGTAACCCCATCTGGCCATAAAAACCCAGCACTGATAATGTACACAGGATAAACATTAGGGGCTTTTATGACTTCAGCTTTGGAGATTCAGTAGCTTGGCAAGTCTCTTCTCCCTGGTGCAATGAGACAATTTCATTTTGGCACAGCAAAGTGGGATTTAACCTGACTAAATGAAACCATAACCTGTTATTAAAGGCACCTGTTTGCAATTATATCCAAGTGCAGTGGCTGCTACAATTTCTCCACATTCTTTTGGAAATCTTACTTAAAAAACCAAGGTTTTCCTTGTTTATGAAGGAAGATTATTTTGCTCCAGCCACAGCACAAACACAACCATAAATCTTCCATCAGAGAGAGCACTGGCAGGGAGAAATGATGCAGGGCCACACAGCATGGGCAGCTGTAGATATATAGGGATGGCTCCAATTATGTGCTCCAAACCAGGTATTTTTGAGTACTTGGAGTTTTCTAACTTGAGCCATTTCTAGAGGAGTGAAGCTAAACACAGGATGCCTTCTCTTGCCTCTGCACACACATCCCTGCCCCATAGCTACAGGAGCACCCTCTAACCTAGTTTGGATCTGCCTCTGCACAGCCACTTTCTGCTGAGAGTCTTTTGGGCACCGCACAGCAGCCCAAAAGGAGGCAGCACAGAAACATCTGTCATGGGTTTCTAGGTAATGTGATCTTAAGAGAAATGAAACAACAGTTTTTACAAGGTGAAAACTATTTTTTTACATATTTCATATTTGAATCAGTCAAACTTCATTATTAATTTAAAGAGAATGAAAAATTCTTTTCACACACTCCGAGCAGTTTACCCAGATTTGATACTCAAGCATTGAATTACTTAAAGATACAAAATAAACTAAGAGCAATTTAAGATCTGACTGCTATACTCAGTGATCATGGAGGAAAGCTAAGACTCCAATTCTTTATATATAAAAGCAGTTTAGTTGAGAGTTTGCTGCTGTTTGAGCAGTGAGGAGCATATGCCTCCCTCTTGATCACAAGAAAATACCTCAGTACAAACCCTAAACCAGAGGTTAAAGAAGTGCCTAAGCTAGGTGCTTAAACTTGTTGTTCTAATACACTCTGTAGGCTTCCAAAATCAACCCAGACTCACTTCTGAGAATCTGGACACTGCTATTTAAAAGCCTCAGTAAGACCTGAAAGTGTAATTTCAAGCACTCAGATTTGCAACTTGCAGCCTTATTTACTAAAGAAGGAAAATAAAGGAAGTGAAATACCTTGAAGATAATACTGGGGAAAGTATTAAGCTGCTTGCTTGTAAATCTCACAGTATGATACTGTTCATGCAGTGAAGGAACACAGTTCTTGCATTCAAACAAGCACTTAAAACTACAACACTCGAAGGCAACTGGAAAGATGAACTCACTAACCTGGTAAAGTCTGGGACCCTTTTTGAAAGGGCAGATTGAATCACAGATAATAACTAAGCCCATTCTTTCATATGTATGAATAATATCAACTGACAAACATTTTTCCAAATCTCACTTTTCTGGATTAAGAAAGGATTTATATTTTCTGAAGGCATAAAAAAAAAAAAAACTTTGTAAAAGAAAATTGGAAGGGAAAAGCATGTTCTAAAACTGCTCCATTGAAAAATTAGCCTTTATCTTTTAGAGTGGAAAGTATAGCTCGAGAACATGTATAAAGCAGTTTCTGTGAGTTTATTTTTTGCATCTGATGTGCAGCAATCATGCACGCTGATGGAACTAAGTAGAGCTATGACTTATGAAATAGGGGAATGTACATTTTATTTTCAAAATGGCCTTGTATCATTGAATTGTAAAAATATTCACACAGGCCTTATGGATAGAATAGAGTGAAATCTCGTGCCTAAAAGTTAGAACCATATTTCCAGGGGACAAAAAAAGCTATGCAAGAAAACAATATTTATCAGAGAATCATCAACACACCACAGTACTTAGTACTGGAATAAAATTAATTTACAATACTTCTAGATTGGTAGTTGCCTATAACAACCTAATTTTTTTTAATTGAAATACTATTCACAAGAAGAAATCTCAGTTCATTCTTCACCACTCCCATTTATTTTTTTGTGGCAGGAGAATGAGCTAAGACACGTTTTGTCCTCATTTTTCCCTTTTGGAATCATATCTTCAGGGTTTCCAGAGAAAGGAAACTACAGGTATATCAATCTAACAACAGCCCAGCATCTCTTTTTTACCCTTCCCTAAGCAGCCATATACTTCTGCTCCAGAGCACACACCAGCAGTGATTACCAACACATCTTCAGTTTAGCAAACAAAGAGGAAATCAAACAATCAGAAGGAATAGCAGAGTTTCACCCGTACTAATGCCAGAGGAAAGTGAACAGTCAGAGTGTTACAAGTGAACTGAAGAGTTAACAAATAAGTCCTCATATAGACAAATACATTGCTGTTAATAACCTATGAGATGCACAGCAGCAGCTCACCAACTGAAGTCAGTCCTCATGTTTTCTAACTCAGCTATTTCTTCTTCTTAGGGCATTTTTGTGTGCAAATAACTGTTTCAGGGAGCATACACAAGGTCGGATTGTTTTATTCATCATCACGTTATCACCAGCTCTGTCTGCTTGTCTCATTTCTGCCCCACATTGAGGACCAACCCCTGCCTCTGCTGCCAAAATGGCTTTTGGCACTGAAGCCCCGTGGAGTAACATTTGCAGATAGTCCTGCCTGAGTCATCACAGACAAAAACATTCTCTTCCTGACACTCAAGCTCTGAGCTATCAGGGTTAGCAGAATACGGTGTTTGAAGGGACCACACTTCCACCTTTCAAAGAATTTGAGTCCTCCCTAGCTGAGTAGTAATTTTTAGAGAGCTATAAGCATGACCTGTGCTTGATGCACCAATAAAAGCAGTGATTTGCCTCTCGAGGTCTGTCTTGACTCTTTCCCTCCAGGACCATAACAGTTTTCAAACAGCTGACTTGCACTGAAGTCTCAAAACTTAGTCAAACAAGAGTCTCTGGAGTACAAAAGATAATTTTCCTAAGATTTCCGCTATAGAACTCAATGCTGCAAGAGCCAAGTGAAAAGTTCAGCTTAACTCTCTGGCAGTAAAAGAATAAGCTGTTCTTACTGATTTGACTTTGATGCAGTAAGGTTTCCCACACACACACACACTTCATCCAAACACATGCAAACCCAAAGAAATGAAACTATTTCCTGTACAGTCTTGGAAAAAAAGGAGAAGAAAAAACATTAAGTAAACCCACATTAACTTATTTTTAATAGAGAGGAAAGCTAAAGCCAGAGAAATGCATATCAACTTAGCTCAACACAAACAATGTTGCTCAATAGTCAGGAGCCTGCACACCAAGAGCAGCCAAGTTAGTTCCTTTGCCTTACTGGCCATTGTGGCAGCCATAAATTATATTGTTCATGTAAGTAGCCATCTCATCTGACACCAAATTATCTGCTCCCTCGTGAGCCAGGAATCCATAAAATAAGAGCTAAAAGCAGTAAAAAAGAGTGATTTTTTTTTTCCTTTCTGTATCATATTGCTCACATTTTCTAAAGCTTCTGTGTACCATGAAGGATGCAGAGACTCCATGTAGAGTACCAAAAAGCAAGAATTATCAGTTTTAGAAGCACAAGAGGAAAAAAGTTGTCTTCACTCAGATTGAGTCATAGGATGACAATATCTGCAAGTCTCAGTGTAGACTGACCCTTCACACACAAAATTGCAGGCAAATGCCTTTGTGCAAGGTCTCAAATTTATTATTTTCTTATGTGCTTGAGCTATTAGAGGAGGATCAACATAAGGTTAACTAGTAGAGAATATTGCAATTTTAGATTAATTTATAAATCCTTCTTTTAAATGGGTATAGTGTATTTCAAGAATCTAAATCTTCCCAAATTGAGTAAGTATGGATAACCTGGATCAAACTCTGCATCTTGAAGTTGGTTTGGTTTTCACTAATTCAGACACACCTGTTAACCTCTTGGAAAGGAGAGAAAGAGAAACCAGCAAACACAAAAATCCACAGAGAGCTCCAGAAATTATATACCACTGACAAAAACATTAAGTTTTTAAATTTCCTAGTTATCCATAAAACTTCATATTATAGCAACTGTATCACTCTCATGTCCAACCCAGGCAAATTAAATTCAACAGCTTGATTTTTTTTTTTTAATGGCTTACGTTTAGAAAGGTTATGTAGTTAATACAAACAGGCTTTTCCTCTTTCAGCATGTGCTCCTTGGGGGCATCAGAGGCTGCAAGGGTTGTCTAAGAACTAAGGAACATGGATAAGGGAGCATTCAATCCTCACTGTGGACACAGAGAGCTATTCTGCAAATTAGAGTAAAGAAAAAGATCACAGGTTGGGGTCCAGTTTGCAGAATCCTAAATGCTCTGCCCCTTGAATTCAATATATTTTTACATTAAAAGATTTTTATTTTTTTTTCGAAAACGGAACACATTAAAAGAGAAGCAGAACTGACCTTGGCTGTAAGCATTGGTTTTAGTCATACTTCATCATGAGACATAAAAGGAAAAAAAAAAAAAACAACCACTTTTTTTTGCCAAATATGTATCTGCAAATTTTTTCCTGGCAGAATTTATTTCCAAAAGAAAAGCAGGGGAAATTTACTTTTTTTTTAGTACTTGAAAAGCATGTTTAAACTATTGAACATTTTACCTTTACTTTTCAGATTATTTTGTAATGCTATGAATGTCATAGATCTATCTAGATTGGACACTCCTGCAGCTGTATGAGCTATTTCTCCAGATAGGGCAGGTTCATCTTCATATATAACAATTTAAAGCCAAGTTTAGTAGCAGCATAATAATTATAGGTGAAGAAAGCAAATAAAAGTCCATAAATAGTTCACTATTTTGAGCCATCTAGTGACATCAAACCAGAAATTTTGAATAACAAGAGTCTTTTTCTGAAGACCTATTTGTAGAATTTACCCAAGCACTTTAGTGAAGGCAAGTGAAACATAAATCCATAGCAAGAGTGTCCCTGAGAAAACCATGTCTCATTCTGTGCCATTACTTACAGTTGCCATGGCCATTCAGCTCTGGTTGAAAACTTGTTTCCTTTTTTTTATTTTTCCTTTAATTACATGACAACAAAATCCAGTTAAAGAGGTTTTTTAAAAGGAATTGCCAGTGTTTCTTAGCCAAATGTTTTTCTTTGAAGTCAACAGCAATATCACACGACATACCAAACGTCTTTGATAGATAAAAATCCTTCGATGGGCAGTGAGTGATTACAGGAATAGGTCAGGAAATATTCATGCAATATCAATCCCTGAGCAAGCAGCCTTTTTTCTACTGAAGCAAAAGGAGAAGAGGAAGGAAACAGAAGCAAATATTTCAAGAGATACTTCCTACTGGTATCACCATTTGTGGTAGAAATTAGCTCTTCTTTCTAAACTATATGTTTTAAAACTCCTTTGGATTAGAGCTTTCACCTTTTCATTCTTAGAGGGGCAATTTTAAATACAATTAAAGCTGGTGTCAGAAAGAAACCTCTGTTACCAAAGCAGAGAGGAGAGGGGCACTCAGCATGCTATGACACAGCTGCACACATTGTCTCCTTCCTACTTGGGTAACTCCTGAACTACCCAGCACCACTCCACAAAGACTCGAAATTAAACAGGAAAAGTCTGATGCTGTTACTACTGTATTTTATTTTTATAGTCTTGCTTGGTTGTGGTAGAATTCTCTTAACACACTGTTTTTCCCCTCTGTTGATTTTGCTAGGTGATATTTTCTCTACACATTTATATAATTTAATCTCTGCCTTTTTTATGAGGCAAATACCTTGGGGAATGAAACACAAGAGACTTGGAAACGTCAAAGATGGCTAAAAAAACCTTCTGGTGCCAAAGTCTCAGACTGGCCCAGTTACCCTTCTAGTTGCTATTATGCAGTTTCCAGTTTTCTGAAGTTTTTGTAGATGAAGTACGTGAGGGTTGCTCTCTTTAGGGTGACACGTAGTTACTCACTCAAGGACTCATTTACTCCTGTGGCTCTAAACCAAAGCAGCAGCAGCCATCAGCTATGTGAAAGAACAAACACAGAATATCCATAAATACCTGCTTCTGGCAAATTCATAAATAAATCTGGCCTGAAGTACTTCCATGCATACATATTGCAGGACTTTAGGAGGAGGAAGAAAAAAAGGCTACAATGGAAAGGAGACTAGAAGGAACCTACAGAAACAAACAGCAATAATATCCCAAAATCACAGAATAAAGCACTTAGTAAGAGCAGATGCAAAGAGATAGAAAAGCTGCAATGCACAAAAATACATGGGCTAAAAAGAGGTTACTATAAACTTAGAAAAATAATATTTCAAAGTACAGACAAGAAAGTATTTCACAGAGACATGCACAAGCAACAACAGTTTCTTTTCAGGGAAAAAGGCAGCTCAAGACCAGCTTTGGCTTCTAGATACTAAAAGCTGCGAGTAGGCAGAGGCCATACTCAAAATTACCAGCTCCTGTTTTGCCTCTTCCACTTGAAAAAAATCAGTTTAGAAGATTTGGCCTTCCTGGCATATCTATCCATGATAGGAAATTTTTAGCTGAGTAAGATAAATTATAATAACGTATATGCCAGTTTTAGTCATAATAATTTATGTGCAAGGGAGTGAAATTAGGACAGTATAAATATGTTTCTATTTCTGCAACAAAATGTCTTGTCCTAGCACAGACAGACTGACAATCTGTATCTGAGCAAGACTTCTCATTTCCTATTAGTAAAATTAAAAGCTCATTTTAGAAGGTGAACACTTGCAAAAATGGTTTGGTTTTGCTCAGCTCTCAGCATCACCTGTCCCTCACAGCTCCTTCACAACCTGTATTTGCAGCATCTCCAACTGCTTTTTCTCTCCAAGAGGCTAAAACTGCCATGCAAGTCGTGCAGACACATGGCAAATTAGTATTTCATTATTGTTTTGTCAATGCTGAAATTTTAAACAATTTGAGCATATGACATAACCAGTGGCTTCATGCAGGCTCCTGGGCTAATTGACACTTCCAGAGGCTGCACAAGATCTCCCCTGCACACCCAGCTGCAGGCAAACACAACAATTCAGTGACAATTCCATCAGCAATGCAGGAGTCTGATCAAACACTGTGCTCGGAGCTGCTGCACACACAGCTGTGCTTCGAACACTGCAGCCTAGATATAAGCCAGTTCTAATTTACACAAGTATCTTTGGGAGACTTTTATTTAGTCAGAAGCAATTCTGCAATGATGCATAGGAAAACAGACCCCATCAAGATGCTGAACTTGGCTGTCATTAACAATTTCACACCATCCTTACTTATTTTGAATACTTCGTTTCTCACTGTGGATGGGACCAGAACAGACCAGTGATTGTTTTATTACGAAATTTTGCAATATTTCTTAAAAATTCTAACTGTGGCATATTGGCTAATAAAGTAGTGGCTTTTATAAAAAAAAAAAAAAAAAAAAAAAAAAAAAAAGCCACACCACTCTTCAAGCTCTTACTGACTATTAGCAGTGCATTAGAAGGCAGAATTCATCCCCCGGGCTTTTTTCAGGCTTCTCTGAAACAGATAGTAGTACACTTTTACATGTGTAAAAAGAAAAAGATAATAGTGGCAATAAAAAGATGCAACAGTTAACAGTAAACTAAAGAAATGTGCTCTGCATGAAGGCTTAAAAAACTTCTCCAGTTCAAGGTACTACACAGATTACTTGCTAGCTACATACTCTGAGTTCCTGTGGATGAGCAATAGGAAGTACTGGATAACACTTAGTTTAATTGCAACATTTTCTTAGCTCCTTACTTTTGTATTTTCTCTAAAATTGAGAAAAAAGAAGTCTATGCTGCTAGAAATTAAATATAAACAAAAATATAAGAAATTCAGACTGTCTTTTCCAGTACACAATAATCTTACTCTTTTGATCATATTGCTTCTGTAAGTATTGCTAATTCTTCCATCTTAAAATAATAGCCTTACCAATGATTTATACTTTTTTCCTTCCTTTGCTTTTACTGTGGTGCTCCAATTTCATCTCACTTTCAGGAGACACAGGTAAAAATTGTTACAATCTTGGCTTTTGAAGAACAGCTGTGCTAATATTGTCATTTTAGTTTGCTAAACTTAAAACCTAGCATCTTTCTACTCATTTCATCTACTATTGCACAGAAGCTATTGGAATTCTTTGAGTTCCTTCCAGTGGATCTAAGGCAGTTACAGATTTTGTACGGTCTCCCTCAGAGCTGCTGTTTCCCAAGCTGATGATGATAAAACGTTCAGAGAACTTCCAGGCTGGACCATCAAAATATCCAAAAAATGGCCACGCTTGACACTTTCTGCTGTATTCCTTCAAAGGCTGTATGCTGCATTTTCCCTCATCCAAGCATCTCTGCCACACCCATTTAATCCAGGATGTCTCCAAGGGACTGACACCTGCAATGATGCCAGCTAATTCAAGGTTTCCTGGGAGGACTCCACCCATTCTTTCAGCAGACTCCCAAAATGAGCAATGCCAGTACAGGAGTTGCCAGTGCCACCTATCCAAAACACATCCACTTGCATGCTCCCAATGTCACCTCCACTAGCAGTGAATTACTGAGATCCTGGGATTTTTCCTGAAGGATTTACTCGCACTGCTGGAGGATTCCACATTCAAGAGGAGCAGTCCTGAAGCACTAAGCACAAGGCCACTGCTGGACTGGGTCAGACCTCTGCAGCCTGGTGCCATAACTTCTTTAGTCTGTGCATATTATGTCTCCCTACAGAAACACCAACCCTCGCTGGAGTCAGGTACAAGTAGCAGTCATTTGTATGGGCACAAATGGTCCCAGCTGCTCCCCATGGCACAAAGTGAAAAATATTCATCACCATACAAAGCCACATGAACAACCTTGATATTTCAGTAAATACTCTCCCCTAGAACGCACACTGGATGCATCCTAAGCTGCTTGGGACACACTTTTATCCATTTTCTGGGTTTCTCTCATTTATTTTTCTTTATTTCCTTTTTCTGTGGCTACTCCATTTCCAAAATCCTTTGTATGTTTAAATGAATTGCTACTATTCCATCAACTTTAGTCACCATCTCTCAACAACTGCACTTCTATTACTTTTCATTGTGACTCGAGCAATATAGTTATAGCAACTACATTTGTAAATCCTCTGAGCTGTCACTTCAAACAGCTGCAACCTGCTGATTGCTCCTTTCCTCCCTGCATTCTCCAGCCCTTTTACCTCCAAGAAGTTTGTTTGAAATGTCATTTTTCTGGTGGAATGAAGTCTACTTTTAAATGTAGAGACCTTCCCCCATACTTTTGAGCCTGACTGAATTTTAATAAGGAGATTTAAACAAAAACTAAATTAGCATATGCCAGTTCCCTCTCCATGTACTTTCATCACTTTTCCACCATCACTTACCTACCTCAAAGCTGATAAATACACTGTATTGTATTAGCATTTTAGCTCAGAGATTCACCAGCAAATTCTTTGCAAGTCCCATGGCAGATCCACAGGATAGTTATTTCTTACTGGTTTATCTTTACTGAAGTTGGGTTTTGTCTAGCTGTAACTGCTACTGCCTGTAGAGAACACATACCCTTCCTGACCCTCATTTCAAGGCAAAATTAGGCCAACCCTATAAGGTCAAATCTCAGAATGCCCAGGAATATTTTGTCCCAGTTTCAAAGTTAAAGGAGAAACAGAGGTGTTTGGATAGCTCAAGGCATGGTTCTCCAGAGCAGATGAATATAACTGGTATGGAAATAGATATGAAGACTGCAAAGAGGAAAGGGAATCCCCTCTATAGGCTATAGACTCAGATTGCTCTTGATATACCAACGGAAAGCATTGGTATGTTTTGACTTTGAGACAAAATTATATTTTAAAGCTGTGATTTTTTGGAATAACCTCACTATTGCCTTGCACAGGTCCAGCTCTGACCAAAGCAGAAAAAATTTCTTTTACTTGAGCATACATTAAATATGGTTTAGCAAAATTCACAATAAACCTATCAAAGAATTTCCAAGAACAGCAGAACAGTATTTGTAGGCTTAAATGCAACTGATTTTCACCCATTTTAGCTTCCAGCTTTCTTCCATGTAGCTCTAGCAGCAGTGGTAAAGACTTCTCTTAGAGAGACTAGTGCATGCAATGGGCCACTGGTCAGACCCCTAATGATTGGTAGAGAAACCCATGAACAATCTAGATTTGTAACAACTTTAACACCAACACAACTGTCTGACATAAGAGTATTGCAGCTAAACACTCTGAGTGATCAGCCAAAATTGTTGTGTGTAAAAATCAAAACTTGGGTCAGAAATACAGCAAGTTTCCAATACAGAACAGAAATTGTTTTCACAATATTCCCTGAAATGGCATTGACCACAAGCCCTGAAAACATTTGTCTTACAGGATAGTTGGCTTCTTATTTTTCCTTATTTGCATGCATTAAAGTCCCTAAGGAGCTCCAAACTCATGTGTTGTCTTCCTCCTCTGTCTCATAATTCCCACCTATCACCAAGTGTTTCACAGCCTCTGTATGAGCTTTTTCATTTCCTAAGCGTTTCTCTTCTACTAGATTTGCTTTGCAGCTTCTTTATTAGGAATGAATAGCATTTCTTAAAATTTTCTCCTCCATGGTAATTTACCTTCAGGGTTATGAAAAAATTTGGAATATTTTTGCTAGGATATAGAGGGCAATTTAAATTGAAAAAGAAATCTTACTTGTTTCAATAAAACGATAATTCATCTCTCTTTAATTCACTATAGGGGTGATTTTTTTGTTTGTTTTTAGGGTTTGGGTTTGGTTTTTTAATATCCTTCACTGGAAGTTACAACATGAATATAAAACACTAAAGTTGTTATAGTAGAAATAAGTAAATATATAGTGAGGAAAGCTATTTTAAAAATGGATGGTGTTGAAGGGTTGGAATTTTATTCCTCTTGTATGGTAATATTAAATCAGATGAAAGTAAGGACTAACATATATCAAACAATTGACATTGTCCACAAACAATAAAACTAACCTAACTAATAACTGTATTTTTCAATAAGTAATTCTTATTCTCCAGACTATGTAAGAACCCTGAAAATGAAAATTATTTGCATCAGAACTTCTCATTTTACTGACTTTTTTTGTGAGTATGAAGGATGTTACTGAACACACTACAAAAGAACACTGCCAAACAGTTCACAGTACATGTACTGCTTCCACTAAACATAGGTTTTCTGCAATATACAGAACTTTAAAAGAATTCTAGACGGAACATCCCTTTTTGCTATGCTCAGCAGAAGGCTCAACACAGCCATCCTCTAAATCATATCTACAAAGCACTTCAGTGATACTCTGAGATCCCTTTCTAAGGAAGTATTCTCCAGCTTTAACTTTAAGAAGCTTACAAAACTCTGATTTATTGTGACCATTTGTTTCCAAGAGCTTTATTGCCTAACCATAGATCAACTTGGCTTGCTTCAGTCATTAACAACAGTACATTATTAGACCAATTATAACATTCTCAAAGTTTAATTTGTAAACTATTACACATAATTATTGTTTCACAAAATGAGCTTTCCATCCTATTACTAACATATATTAGCAATGCCAGTTCTGGTCTAATTGTGACTTTGATTTAAGATGTCTAAGTCAATTTTATTGATAAGCAGTGTCACCTACAATATATTACAGATGACCTGAAAGTTTACAGACAAGAAGCTAAAGATACAGCTGTAAGGATATTTTTGTTGTTCCCTACACCTTGATTAGTTTCAGGAACCAGAAAAATGATGCCAAGGACAATCCTGGGAGGGAAATTATTGCCTGGTGACGCAACTTGTCATTTATTTTAATCCTGCAGGAAAGTTTCATCCTGCCAGCAAAAGAGGATGTAAATGTTTGCTGCTGTATTTACAGACTTTTCCAGAAGCCCGGTAGAATTAGGGTGGTTCACTATAGTATCAGGAAACTCAATTGTCTGCATTTTTTTTTCTCTCGCATTCAAATCAAGTGACTGCAGAAATCCTAGTACATTTTCAATTTTTCTTCCTTGATTATTTAATAGAGTTGTCTGGGTTATGGTTAGAGACCCATGGAAACATTTGTTTTTGTCAAGCCAGATCTGCTTTTATTATAGTGGGGTTTTACTCTAAGGCTTTCCAAGAGAGGCTCTACTCTGCTAGAGGCTATGAAGGTCTATCAGATTTGATTGGTTTAATCTCTGATTAGAGTTCTAAAGAATGCAGTCAGACTGTCTTTGTGCTTTGCCCTGCACATCAGTAAGACAAGATCCAGAGAAGCTACAAGAAGCACTCAAGAAAACAAATAATGTCCCCTGTTGCATTCCTGGGGGAGACCTGTCAGCTCCATTAGTGGAGAAAGATGTAGGTCAGGCAATATGCAAGATGCTTAGTGCCTTCATTTTCCGTATTATAGAGATTCTTTTTTACTGACATAGAGGCTTACAAGCAAATTTCAGGATAAATGGCATAAACCCGGCTATTTACTGTGTTGGAGATGCTTTAAATATCTCTATCAATACAAACATCATGGCCCTTTTAGCTTGCACTCTTGCAGTATCAGAAGAAAAGCAGTAATGCAAGATGAGTTAAGCGATAGAGCCAGGGACATGTTAAATGTCATCGAGGCTTCTTTAATGGAAGCAGTGTCATGACAAGGAGCTAGTGTTTGAAGGTGAGAGGGTGCAACTACTGCCTGATTTCCAATACTTACAATGTCATATTGAAGCATTTTGTTTGTATCCCAGGTACAAGATACAAGGTATAAGGAAATATAAGGAACATGATGAAACAAACTATGCAGGGAAAAATTATCTGATAGAGGGAAATAGAGCTGAAAGAAATCCAAAGCATCAAAAAAAAGACTAAAAAGTACCCTAGAGAAAATTACACTGTATATACATGGCAGCCACTTCAGGTACTTAATTTTGCAAGAGTGGATAAAGTGATAGTTCCTCAAGAGCTGCACAAGTCCAGCTAGCAAGAGACAAGAGTCCTGTTGGTCCATCCCATGGAGAAGGCATGCAAGCAGAAAGGAGGAGTCTGTGGCATGGAAACACTGATCTGGTGACTTGGCTCACTTGAGCCAGCCCTCCCTGCAGTCCCTTTAACTCTACCCAGCACTGAGTGGGTTTGCAAGGTCTTTGCACTATCTTGAAAATATTAACAATATATTGATAGTATATCTAGACACCTGAAAAGACAGTTTTGGATAAATGACTGTAAGAATGTCTAATCTCTTATACAAGCAGTGGAAGTAAGCAGTATGCAAAAAGTACCTGGAGCACACCACAACTTGGAGAGGGACAAACACTGGGGACTGCACATTAATTTGGTGGCTTGAATTCAATCCCATGGAAAAATTAGGAAGGAACCGGCTTGATCACATCCTTCTTCCCTCTGAAGTTCATCATTCCTTTCTAGGATCTTGTGAAGGCAGTCACCGTGTAAGGCTGGAATTCTTATCTCCTTCTCCCAGCACTAGTCCAGCTCGTTTCTTTCTTTCCCCCCCCTCCTTTCTGTTTAAAGAATTCTAATTAGTGTAAGTTTCAATCAAGGGCTACAGCCAAAAGTGTATGAATACTGGAGTGGTGGTATTTTAAAAACATGCAGTTTATTACTCTAAACATCACATGTCTGTGAGAAACTTTCCCCTCATTTTATAGCACTAAAATTGCTAGTGTGCATAGGAGCTTTCTTTCCAAAGAAGGTCTCACAAAAATAGAAGTTTTCACTGTGTTTTGCTTATTAAGCAGCCTTATTGTTTTAAGAAGTGGTCAATTAATCATTGAAAATGTTGCCCTGACTATAATTAATAACTACAGACAAAAGACTATAGGAAAAAGACGAGGCAAATCAAGAAAAGCAAACATCTCCAAGAATAGATTTTTGCTCTCTTTATTGCTCCAGAAGCTCACAGATTGTTCTAACAGAATCTATGGCTGAACTACTTAAAGTAAAAACACGGAGAAAAAGAGAAATGGCTGTTATACTAAAGCCAGTTTTGAACCTTTATATGCAGGAATAGAGAACAACCAATCAGACAAAAAGGATTGAACAATAACAGTGTGGCTAAAAATGGATATCAAGACTATGAAACCAAGTTCTTCCATGCAGAAACATTAAAATCACACGTTGTTATAACTATATAAAGATGTGCAAATCTGAAAGCCAAATTTTGCTGGAATGTACAAGTTTTCCAATCGCTTTTGTTATGCGGGTAATTGGAAGCTCTAGCAAGCAGGGATGGGCAGAAGGAAGTAGGAAATAAATACTTGAAGCAGTTCTTTAGAAGCCACCAAATGTCCCAGCTACTATTTCAAAAATCTGGGTCTCCATTTAAGGGTATCATGGAAGATAATACAAGATATTAGCCACCCAATTTCTGCAGAAGCTTCTATTGTTTCACATTGTAAACAGAGGTATGTACTCCTTTAATTCCACTTATACCAAAATAAGTTCTAGCATAAATAAGAGAGATCCAAGAGCATCACTAGCCAATATCATTAGGCTAGCAAAAAAGTGTAATATAGAGTTTGAAAATGGAATTTTACATAAGTAGAGATGACAGGCATAACTGGGAAGAACTTGAAGAACAAGTCATCAAGGGCCATCTCCACCACTTGCAGTTAAATAAAAAGCAGGCTTAGTCTTGAAAGCTAAATTGAATACTTATTTTTTGTAAAACACTCCCACTAGCTTAAAATAGGCACTCTATATATGAAATGATTGACAAATATTTATGGTTTCTATTTTATGTACAAGAATACATACAACATTATTTAATACATTCATTTCTAGTTGCGTATGTACTAAGTAAATATAAAGACTAGGAAGGCATGCATTATTCCTTGCTAACTTTTTCTGAAAAGCTATATATATAACTTCAAATCCTATTTCCATTCTTTCCAGTTTCCATTCTCTCCTTTGCAACACATTTTGTATTTTAAATTATGAGTGTGCAACACAGGACATCACTTGGGCGTCAAAGAAGCAATCAGTTGAAGACTTCTATCATTCAGAAGCTACTTTGAGACATACTGAATTTTTTTTTAACCTTTTAAAAATGCTACAGTATATTAAGAATATAAGAACTGCTTCTATTACTGCCTGGAATGCTGAGGGTTTTTTATGCTTAGGATTATTGCCTTTACAAAGTACTAAATTCAGCAAGTACCTGTCTCAAATTATAACAGTAATTTCTATGTAAGGAGACATGCTGCTGAACTCAAGGAGTGCAGAATAAAATACTTGAAAGGAAACTAAAGCCCTTGCAAGCTGCACTACAGGTACAATACAGAGTCATCATCAAAGCCTACCAATTGAGCACAGTTTATTTTCCACACTAACACCAAAGGCAGCCAGGTTTCTGCTCACTCCATCTGCAGCAACTCCAGCAGCTGGATGCAGTCCTTCTCCCTCCACTCTTAGTCCCTCATCATGGTGAGAAAACAGGGGATCCAGTGCAAAACCTCTAACTGGGACTCCAAAGCCTAAAGGCACATCCCAGTGTTACTGCTAAGTGGCAGATTAAAAGCTCAAGCTACTACAGAGCAAGGAATTCACCCCTCTAACATTTTGTTTAAATAAAAATATATTCCTTTTTATTTGATTATTGTTGATGTCTTCTTTTTGCATTGATGTGGTACTCAAGTGTGCAGTTTGGGATGAGAAAACAAAAGGTTTTCCAAAGTAGTGGCAACCATAACTGTGTTAACTTGTATTACAGAGGCACACCTGCACACACAGACACTGCCCCTGATCTTTTCCTCTCCTGCTGCACGAACAAGCTTCTCCAGAACACTCCTCTGATTGATGAGGCAAATTCTTACTCCATTTACAGCCTCTAATTGTTCCCAGTCAAAACCAAATATTTCTCTTCCCCTTTTTAAACTTCGCCTGATGAGCCTATTTTGCTTTCTGATTAGAGGTATAATGCTGAAGGGAAGAGATTGAAATAAGCATGAAGCTTGTGTTTTTCAAAACACAAATTAATGGAGAAATCTAGACTTAAATATTTACACTATGATGGCAGCTAGGAATTGCAATTTTTAGCAGCTTTGCAATGCATACTCGATATGATTTAGCCACTCATCACTTTTGCCTCTTCTCAGAGGTACTTTGGCTATATTTACTACAGGCACCTATGATGAAGACAGTATCTTTGAGAGGGGTTGTTTAATCAGTACATTTTATATCCTTAAGCTTCTCCCTGCCTATTGGATTTCTTTTATGGAGTCTGAAAATCATTCTTTAGTTAAAACACACCAGGTACGAGGAAGAGCCACAATCCAGTTCATGGAACTCAGAATCCATGACAAGTTCACAGCCACAATCCTGACCTCACTGGTAAAGGGTTACATTGCAAATAACACCAGAAATTTGCATCTTGATATCTAAAACAGATAGTTGCAACATATAACACATCAAAACAGTTTCTGCAGTTTCAGTGCTAAACAATTATTGCACTTTATGAGAGTTAAGGAACTGCAGATAAGACAAACAGCAATCACACATAGGAACTTCCAATACAAATTCATAGACTTTGGATCTATACTGAAGCAGACCTTTGACAGAAGTAGCATTCATAGTATTATTCTTTCCAGGTAATACTATGGGTAAATAAAATCTGTTTGGGAAGGATGGGCTTGTATTGTCTGTGACAGTGAATTAACCATCAGGGACCAATTCCTGTCTTTCAGCAAGTATTTTCAGAAGGATAAAGAGAAATTCCACATTTGGGAGTAAAAAACACCTCCAAAGCCATTTTCCAGCCCCTAGCTGCAGCATGTAAGGTTCAGAGCAACTACAGCATATTTTGTAGAAGGGTAAAAATTCTACCCAATAAGCACTTCAAAGACTCTAAAGACCATCTTAAATAAAATTAAACAAATTAGGTTTTGACTTTTTTGCTGGGAGAACATTATGTTTAGATGTCAGACTGGCAGCATTACATGTGAATACTATTCAATTCTGCCATTTCAAAGCTATAAGGGATCAGTTTGGGGATTCTGCAAAGCTTCTTCCAATTAAAAAAAATCTAGGCTAAACAAAAGCATTCAGTTGCCTTATTGTAATATCAGAAAATGACACTAAAAAAAAGAATGCTAAGTAACTGCAAGTTTGTTGACATTTAATTAATTATTTCCCTTCGGGAAAAATGCAGGATAGTTGATTTCAAAAATTATTAATATAAATTGAAATTATTATAGAAGTTATAAATTGAAACTATAATAGTAGCTTTTGCAGGTGAACTTGCAAGGTGGGATGTGTTCTTCCAAGTGTTTTTCCGAACAAAAAAAAAATCTAGTTTCTAAATTTTCTGCAAAGTTTGAACAACATTATTTGGAATTGAAACTAAAATGAAGGTCAGCATTTGAATTCCCATAGCCAAGAGTCCATTATTTACTTTGGACTCTTTACAACCTATTATTCTTATTGACACAATTATAACCTTAGGCTTTGATTTCAAAAAGGTAATTTAACAGTAAACATCTATTTTCAGACACATTCAAGTTCAGCTACTTTTCTGCAGTATGGTAACACCTCACATGGCCACATTCGATTTTTAAAGTAACATCTGATACCAAGTTTAATGCAAGGAGAGTTTTTCTGCTCAATATGAGTCCAGATCACTCAAAAACTACAAAGAACAAGAATACCATTTGGGAACATTTGTCAATGTCAAATTTTGCCAGTTTTTATTTGGCAAATCATATTTGACCTGCTGAACTTCCAACAGTTCTGGGGGAACATTAGTCTAAGCTCATGCCTTGAAGGTCTATGAGATTTAAATGAAAACTACACTTACAAATACCTTATAGTAGTGATAATATGTAATAGCACAAAGAACAGAGATTTAAAATGAAAAATACAAATGTTTTATAATAGTGATAATATGCAACAGCACAAAGAATAGAAGGGCTCGAAACACACAGAGATGGGCTCTGGATCAGACAAAAAATTGCAAAAAAAAATTGCTTCATACACTGTGCATGCACTGGTACTTTCATTGTTGCCACTGAATCGCCACAGAAATAATGTCAGGGTGGTGCATCCCATTCTTTCTGCAAAGTCATCAGTAGATGATATCCAGGATGAAACAGAGGAACTTCCCAAATGAGACCCATGCACTCTGTGGGAGAGAGCAGCTTGCTCTGCAAACTGAGGCTCCAGCTGCCTGTATCACTGTCTCCAGGTGCAACACCACACGTTGTATTCTATTACTTAAAAAACTGTATTGATAGGAGACAAGAATAAGTTTACCTAATCTAAATATGTAGCATTCCAGAATAAGAAGGGCAGACAGAAGGCCAAAACCATGAATTATGCATATTGTATCAAACTTCTATCTTACTTCAGAGCTGGAGCAGGCTTTGCATGGAAAATGAAATTAGGTTGGAACATATATTGAACAATTTTCTCCATAACTGGTTCTTACTCACCTTAAATGTAAAATTTTATTTAGCTTATATCACAGGAAGGCATCCTTATTAAAGTAGCACACTTACATGGGTCCCTTTGAAAGGATTTAATGCAAACAAGTCTAAAATAATTGAAGGGGAGACATTTTCTGGCTGTTCTCAGAAGAGCTTAGTGAAGAAGGAGGATAGCAGGAAAGAATTACTTTATTATATTGATTTCCTTAGGAAAAAGGAAAAAAAAATCAAAGTAAGGTAGGTCAAACAAGCCAATTCTCTTTTGTAAAAATCAATAAAAGCATGCAGAACATGAGTGAATTTACATGTCAAGAAAGGTTTGCAAATACAACGCAAAACAAGATCTACACATTATTACTCTAATAAGTCAGGTAATAGAAGAGACTAGCTTTGGTCATTTCTGCACCATGCTATTTTAAAATAGCTCAAAGTGCAATGTGTGTGCATTTTTATTAATTTAATTAAGCAATTAATCTGAAATATGACTGATTATACATCACAGCTCACTAAAACATGTTGAATCATGGCATATGACAGATCTGTAGCTACTTAAAACACATCTACCTAAAGCTGCAAAATTGCTCTATATGAAGCTGCAAAGTTGTCTAAACTTCTACCCAAGTCATACACTCATAGCCTCCAAGAATCTTCTGCTTTGTGAGAAAAAAATTCAGCCACCACCTAAAAACTAAACACACTCTTGGTGTTTCTCTGGTTGTTCAACTAAGCAGAAATTAACATCTAATATTACTTTAATACTTGATAAAACCCAAAACTCTACTAGCTTCTTCTTCATATAATTTCACATAAAATACCTGAAAGAGTCCCTCTTTCATCAATACCTTCAAGGAGGTATTTGCAATTCCAGATACTTGAAATCACAAGTGGTTTGGATAATTAACCTCAGCCCATTGCTAGCAATTACTGTTATTAACATCAATTACACGAAAATCAGCTGCAGGAATGATCCCCAGATTGCAGCAGGAGCCAAGCTGAGGGCACACCCCCTCTCATGTCTGGGCTGTACAACCTGGTACCCAGCTGGGAGACTCAAGGGCTTCTCCACCCACCCACTCCACCTTCCTCTGACCTGTAAAAGATGTGCGGGATTCCTTACACTTCTTCTACAGCCCCTCCATCTCATTTTTTTAAGACAGCAAAACCCTTCAAATGCAGAAACACGTATACATAAGCATCTAAACTGCCTCAGGCATCAAACACCCTAAATTCACTAGAAAGTGTTAGACCACCTGCTGGAAATAAGGACTTACAGGTCAATTTGAAGTCAATTCATGGGCAATTCATGTCAAAACTTGCCCTGACTTTGCCAGAGGTGGAATTAACAGGAAAGAAGCACAGAGTTGATAAAGGTTGATAAACCTTTTCAAGGAAAGCAAAGAAAGGGGAGCTGAGACTTCTTTTTGAAAACACTCAGGTTCACATTGATTACTTGATCCTGTTTTTTCTGACTACCCCTCCCCAGTACAGAGTCCAAGACTCAAAACCTCTTCTTGGCATTATCTGATCTTGTTCTGAGTTTATGCATTAGAGAAAATATAAGACAACCAGAGAGCAACTCTAGAAGATCTTCCAATAATAAAATAGTATCACATCCTCTACTGAATTCATATTGGACAATCAATATAAACTAACTATTAGTAAAAGTCAGAAAAGGCATAATACTTCCCTCACTTTTTTGAGGAGTACAATCTGCCTCCATACTGTTGATTGAACTGAGTGCTATCAGGACAGTTTAAACCCTGAAAAACTAGCAAATTTATTCTAAAAGCAGCAATTAAATCCCCTTCCCCCAAGAAGAAACTATTCCGAAGCAGTACTAAACTCTTTCATTTTAAATAAGGAATTATGGATTTACTTGGTTTCTAATCACATTTTAAAAGAAAAAACCTTTTCCATAAGGAAATCGTTTTACTCTTCTGGCAAACATAGCAAAGCTATAACAAGTACAAAGATCAGAATACAAGTCTGTGCTCAGCCTTGCACAACACCCATTATTTGCAGTAGAAATTCACCTAATTTCCCAGGTGTTCTCTAAATATTGCTTATTATTGTTACCTCATCTTCACTCTAACATGTGTCAATCAGCAAGAAAATGATTTTTCTCTAGATACCCATTGTACAACTCTCTACAACTTGGATCAAAAAAACCTAAAAAATCTCCAAGCAAATCTCCATTCCTGCCATCTTTTCCAAAACCCAAGATTATTCCATCTCAACAACAGCAGAACCAGTCACAGGTTTTCACTTCTACCATCCGAGTTTACTGTGTGGAAAATCCAGACATTGGCAAACATAACATAACTCAGTGTTTGTTTATAGTACTAGTTAAGACACCACTGGTTTTCATTTTCTTTTTGACTTTTATTCACTCTTAAAATCTTCAGAGCCCCAGGGGAAGGGAGGAAGGAGAAGGGGCAGGGTGAAAGCCTGCCTTGCCAGGTGCTCCCCCAGCAGACATTGGCACAAGCAGGAATAAAGCACCAGGAGCAAATGGGGAGTTGAGCAGGACAAGGCTGCACAGGGAGGGGCAGTGGGACAGTCAGGTCACCCCTCTGCTTGCACAGCTTGTGGCTTCCCTGCAGACCTCCTGTGCCTCGGCAGGAAGAGAACAAGAGTGACCACAATTCTCATTTCCTGCCTTTCTGTTTATTCCTTAAAGTTTTAACTTCCTGTAGTTACTCACTAAATGTCTTTTCAGAGCTGTTCCTCTTTCTTTCTCCTTTTCTATCCAGGCAATTTTCTTTTTTTAACCTAGCTCTTCATTGTCTGCATATTTTCCCCTCTGCTACCTTCTCCACTTTCCCCATTTGAAAAAACCGGTTTCTTTGCACTGATGAAATGCAGGATCACATTTTTAACTCTGCTTTTGTGTTTTTAAAGAATATGAAGGTAAAAATATATAGTCGTTGAACAATAAATATCAGAGTTTTCTTTAGAAAATGTTTTGCAATTATACATTCATAAATGGCAGATATATTTGGTGCTTTTTTTAAAACTTATACAACAGAAATTCTAGCTAAATACAAGGTAGAAGAATTCAGAATATGTTACTCACCTCCTTTGTTTATCCTGGTAGCCAGATGTGAGTTTTATGTCACTCACAGGAGCATCTCATTTTCTCTCTTCATGACTCTTTCTGTTAGGTATCAAAAAAAAAAAAAAAAAAGAAAAAAATGAATATTCAATGTAAGAGCAGCGTACAATAAGGGGGGAGTAGAAGGACACACAGTCCTTTCACACTCTGTTTAAGAGGAACTGCCATCCCTGAAAAGTGACTAAAACTTAGACTTCAGCAACTCAGGAAATTCTCTCCATTGTAACAAGTAGCAGCCAGTTATTAACATGGATAATTGAGCACAAACTCAGAGCAAAGACAGTGGAACCAACCCTGGCCCCAGGAGTCTTTCCCTCCTGCTCAGAGCACGCTGAGCTCCATCAGCACAAGCTGCAGATAAGGCAGAGCTGTACCCACACTCAGCTGCTGAGCTGGCACAGACCAGCACAGACCCAGTTACAGAGGGACAGTTCCAGTCCTGGGTAAGGGACACTTGGACCTAAAGCAGCCAGGGAACTTAAACTGGCAAGAAAACAGGTTGGCTTTGTTTCTAAGGACCTCAATAACCATCACCCAGAGCAGCTGTGCTTGCTCCCTGACAGGCTTACTTCACACAGTCAATGATATTTCACCGAGCTTTTTCAGTCAAGTCTTATCTCAATTTCTTTGAGAGCTGGTGTCAACTCCACCGTGAGAGTAAAAGAATCACAGCAGGACAACACAACAGAAATATTGCTTTGATATTCCAGCAATGCTGCACTTGGTTCCCACCCAATAGCACTCAACCAACTTTAAGAAGTATATTACAAAGCAACAGCTGCAGAAATACATTGAGAGTTAAGGGTGTTCAGGCAGAAGAAAAGATCCAGGGAGACCCTAAAGCACTTTACTAAGAGGGTCTACAAGAACAATGAAGACGGGCTGATTTAGGGATTTTTGTTTCTTATAAAAACATGAAGGGACAGGAAAAGGTGTCACAGATTTAAACAAAAAGCAAGGAGATTTAGGCCAAAAATTATCAAAAAATTCTTTACTATCAGGGTGGTGAGGCACTGGAACAGGTCACCCAGAGAAGCTGTGGATACTTCACCCTTTGAGCCATTCAAGGCCAGGTCAGATGGGGGGGTCTGAAAGGAAAAGCACCCCTGACCACAGCAGGAGGGCTGGAACAAGGTGTTCTCTAAGGCTCCCTTTCAACCCAAACCATCCTATGACTCTATGAATGACAAGGTGCTCAAGACAGCAAGTAAAGCAGGACATCTCCTGAGGGATGAAGCACAGATATCTACTCTTCTTCAAGCAGCTGCAGAAGAGACACAGACTCTCAAGTCCCCCCCATACTAAAACCAAGGAAAGATTTTCGGCACAGTACCCCTTATGGCCACTACCATAGCAAAGCTATTAAAAAAGAAACAAACCCCACACCACAGTAGTAGACTCAAATCAAGCAAATACCTGGAAACCAGTACAGAGACACAGTCCCATCACACCCAGATCCATACCAAACCAGACCAACATCCCAGCCCCTCCCTAGCTCTTATATGGCCCTGACCAGGGTAACCCAGCACAGCTGCCCTGCCACACACTCAGCTGCTCTCAACACCCCTTGGGCTGCAGAACTCCCCTGCCCACACCTGTGGTCACTTTTCTTTAGCTGAGAGGAAAGGTTTGCTGCTGTCTTTAAGTTCACCTTTTAAACAGCAGTATTCTGCCTTCAAACACAATTATTAAACAACCCTTATCTCACTGCTGAACTATTTCTGGGTTACAATACTCAATTCATAAGGATTCATATCTGATTAGTAGGATGCTACAGACTGAATAGAGAAGGGGAAATTTTGTTCTCATTACATATTTTCCTGTGACTACAATAGAAATACATTATCTTCATGATATCAGGTCCTATGCAGGGCCAGGAGTTGGACTTGGATGTTCTTTATGGGTCCCTTCCAACTCAATATATTCTATGATTCTATGACATATTTTTATCTTTATAACTCACCTTGTTATAGTTTGCTCCCAGGAAACTTCTCTGACATCAAAGTACATATCTCCAAGATTCTCCAACCACTCTGTTTTGTGTAAAAAGACAGAGTCAGGACAAATCTAACCAAAACATTCTTTAATGAAAAGGTTCTTTTCATGCATTGAAACTGTAAAACTCTAGCACTGTAATATTTTTCTCTGCAATAAGGATAAAAAGTCTTCAATTTTTTTTTTATTTGTTGGAAGTTTTGATTTGTTAATCTAATTTTCTAATTTCCACACTTGCAAGTGTGTGAAAGAGTGGAAGAAGCAGCAGAGAGTGCTTTCCCACGAGCTGTTTGTTTTAATAACAGAAGGTGACTGCTTTTATTCCACTCACATGTTACCTGCAGTGCAAGAGCTCCCTGCACTCCAGTGTCCCCTCCAGGACGTGGCTTCTGTCTGTCCAGCTGCTTCTGCAAGACCTCCAAAGATCTTGTGCTGGAGAAATATGTCTGTGAGTTCCCAGCCACTATTGGCTTCAGCAGCTGTTTACTGGAATAGCATGGAGTTGTTCATGGAAAAGAAAGAGTTTTGATTGGAAAATTGTGCTGTTTTACATCTGTGAGAAATAAAGACGTGCAACGGGTAAATAAATAAATCAGTGAACCAAAGCAAACAAAAATTAAAATCTTTAACACTTTAAAGTATTTTTCTTAAGTATACCATCTGTCTCCAAGTAACAATTATATAAAACCAAGGAGATGGATATAAATACACAATAAATTGTGGGCTGCTTGAGTATGCATTTCTTTATAAAGAATGTATTGCATCACAGCATAACTTTAATTCTGACCATAAATAAATACTTATAGGAGACTTCTCACTTCCTAACCATAACAACAATAACTACTTCTGGAAGACAAAACCACTAAAAATTATTTATATACACATTAATGACATCTACTGACAAGCATCAAATAGAAGTCTGCATATATACATTTTGTTAGATTGTTTTGTTAGATAAGTGGGAAAATAATAAGATATCTGGCAGAAATGAGAGAATTCATAGCAATTAAAAATACTTTAAAATTCTACAGCATGTTAATATATTAAACTATTAAAAATACCTGCAATAGTGTCTATTAATATGTTGATTGAAGGAATCCTCAGTACATTGTCCAGGGTCAAGACCATAGCGTTATCATGAAATTTGTATTTCTTTGTATTTGGATGAAAGTGTGTTTATTAGAGAGCTAGTATTGATTTCTTTTGTTTTAAAACTTTGTTTCCTGGTGATTAGTTAATGAATTAGGTTTTAAGGTTCGAGTTTGTTTTTCTCCTAGAAACTTCTAGATAATAAAGTAAACTGGTAAAATCACAGAGGGGAAAGTGCATGCAGATCAGCTCAGCTGGGCTCTCTACAGCCAGAGGTAGAGCATGATTTAATGGCACTGCAGCATATTGCCCCTTCACAGTCTCCTTTCAGGAGCACTCGTGGTCCTGCTATGAGCACCTTTGCAGAAGGCAGCACCCACAGAAGAGTTTGCATATGTTTACCCATATTCAGTTCCCCTCTGCCCTGCCCTCACTACAATTCTCTGTACAGCTCACAGAGAAATTCATAAAATTGAACCCAAATGAGATTATATTGATGACACAGTGCTCCTTTGGAGACCACCTTTTAGAACAAGGTACAATACTGCAAATCTCCAAGCTGAGCAGGTATGATAATGAATTCAAGAGCTGAGAATGTGTCACTGTGAATTCAGTTGTTCTCAAAGCTTAATACGTGCAGGTTGCAATTTGATGATGTTTTATGCAATTGCAGGGTTGTTACTGTCAGAAACAATCTGTTTACTTTGCATATTTTCACATTTTTGTGAGCTGCCTAGATTCTATCTTCTGCAATTGGCATAGAGATTTACCAATTTATTTTATTTTTCAAGATGAGTAGCCTTGCAAAGGATCTGAAAAGGTCCCAGCATGCAAAATTTGGGAAAATTCTGGGGCATAATGATATTCATGAGGATTCAGATTCCACATTCGTCTGACCTTGACAGTTAAAATGAGGCCAGAGGATCTGTAAGACCAAGCTCCATGGGTCAGAAAGCCCCAGAAGCAGAGCAGAGGGAAAGCTGCACACTCTTGGTTTACCAACCAATATTCTGACATTGGATGGAGAGGCTCTTAGTCAAGAAAAAACAATAGAAATAGCCTGGCAGAAGCCATGATGGCTTTTGTGGCTCCAAAATAAAAGAGGAAATAAACATTTCTGCTGATCCCCTGTCCATGCAGCCTGTGGAGAGGGCAGGTGTCTGAAGGGAGGGCAGCAAGACCACTGTGCAATGGATCACTGCACAGCAGAGCTCAAGGTGCTGCCCACCCACCCACGAGCTGTGAGTTCATGGTAGGACAGGGACAGGCAAGGAGTACGGGGCTTCTGCCTCTTCTCATTGCTGGAAGGAGCTCTTATGAGCTCCTCTGATCCACAGAGGACAACTCAAGACCTGCTCTCACCTACCCAGGCTGCTGGGATAGAGGATGCTCACAGCCAGGATGTGAATGGATACATCTCGTCATTTCTGCATCCAGCAAGGCTGCTGTCAGCCTAATTTGGCTCCTTCCTGCTGGCATCACGGCTTCTCTGACTCGAGGGACTGGGCATTACCAGGCTTTAAAGCAGTTGAAACTCTGAGCTATGCAGGGAAGGTTGCTCACAAAACCTTCCTCCAGCTCAATTCAGCTCTGCATGACAGGATGGCTTTGCAAACTTTCACTGGTTTTATCTTTTATTTTGGAAACTCACTTGTAACTTATGATATTCTTGGAAAACATATCCTCACTGAGTCTTTCCCAATTAAAGAATAAATAAAAAGTGATTACAGTAAAAGCTATGACTTATATGTTGTTATTTTTCTATTAGTAATCCTGCCATCAAAGTTATCATATTTAATTTTATGTGAAGTCATGAAACAAAAAAAAAGTACTCCTCCTGCATGCTACCTAAGAAGCTAAGCACCTTTTAAGTGACCTTCTCCAATTGCCAACTGGACCTTGATATTGAATTTTGTATATTATATATCTAACAGATAGATATGGACTTCATTTGCTGATCCACCAGCTCTGTTGATGTGAATGACACAAACATACCCTCTAGAAAGTGACCAATGCCCAGTGTTTGAGTTGTGGGAAAAACAATTGAAATTAAAAGTTATTTTCTTGGAGTTGTTCAAACTTTAATAGGAAGATTTGTGAAGTAGAATACTTCTGTAAGATATTTGCATTATGAGACTCACTCCACAATCTGTTTTATGTCACACGCATATCTGCAGAAAATGCAGGACTTAATTAGTTACATCTAGATTGTGAGCACGAAAAAGAGCCAGGATATTTTCTTTTACTTAAGGAGTGGCATGAACCAGCTGGAAGTAAAAAAAAAAAAGCTAAGAAAACCCCCCATATTGATTCTTAGGAGGTTCACAGGCCAGAGCTAACTGTACTAAGAGATTCCAAATATCATAGCCAAAATATGATACTCTAAATTTGAATCTAAAACAAAAGTTCATTGCAGAAGATGAGTAAAGATAGTGGTTTATAATAAGAAAAAATAGTAAAGATAATAGTTTTGGAGCCTTAACTTCAGTTATGTGACTGCAATTGCAATTCTTAAGAATTTGTGGACACTGCCTATAACCTTGATATTTAAATAAGTGCCATATCTCTGAATTTAATGGATGTCATATAATACAATGCAAGATTATATTACCTGTGGATCTTGACTGCCACATGCACACTCTGCACAGTATTTGCTAAAAATGAAAACATCTTGTTACATATTTCCCCCCAGTACAGCTGGCAACGTCCCCGTCTGCGATTGCCGAGTCCCAGAGGCTTTGGAAACAACAGGTTTTGTTTGCTTTCAGTCATATGTTCATGTGCTAAAAGCTTTCTTTGCATTATGAAATCACAACGATTTATAAACTTCAATATAAATTCAGTTGAACTTTGGAGGAAGCCAAGGTGTGAATTCAGGCCATGCTGCACTTCTAAGGCAGAGCACTTCATGGACCAAGTATGTAACGGAGCCAAGGATGGATAGGTTTAAAAGTGAAACAAAATTCTGTGTTTAAAAGATTTTTTTTAAACTAGACTCTAAAAGCAAAGTATTTCCGAAAATCTGCACGTGCACGGTTTTCAAAAGTCCAAGGTTTGCATTTGAAAACAACCTAGAAAAAGAAGTAAAGAATTAGGTATATTTTTACAGTTTGTCTACAGCTTTTGTGATAACAAAAAAAAAAACATTTTTCAGGCTTTTTCAGCAACATTATTTAGATAGATCAAGTCAGTATTACAGAAAAGAATTTCAGAACACATAAATTCCATTTAAAAGCAATAAACAGAGGGGGTTTTTTCTGAACTAAAATTTTGTGTTTAATCTGTTTTAAAAATGCTTGATCTGTGCTCTTTTCTGGAGGAAAAAAAAATCCTGATACATGTAGCAGCAAAGTTAAAATCACTTTTTTTAAAATCCATTAATTGTTTATTCCTGACAGCAAAGTTAAAGGAATGTCTAAAAAATTCCAGCTTTAACATCAGTTGAGAAGACTCACCACTTCTCAGGAGGCACCCAGCAGTGTGCAGGATTGGGCCCACACCTCTGGGATCACTGAAAAATTATGAAAGCCACACATTCCTGAAATGTTAGGTTCTGCTTCTTTTTCTCCTTGCACTTTCCCCTAAGGCTGCCTGGGTTTTTAGTCTAAATTCTTGAAGTCTATGTGACTTTTCTTGTGCTGATTCTTTCAAAGTTGTTTTTTAGATGTTAGAGAGAAGTATATCAGGATCGAGAAATTTCATAAAATAGAGGTTAGGGTTTTCTATTTGAAGATGTTACATGCATCTTTCTTTTAAAAAAAAATAGCCTAATGAAAGCAAAGTTATTCCAGAAAGTCAGTTTGGGAGTTACTCTCATATCTTGTTCACTCAAAACACATTTAAGATTAGGCTAAAAAAAAAAAAAAAAAAAAAAAAAGGAAAAAAACCCAAGCTTGTTCCCTAGAAAGCTTAAGAATTGTTCACTTCTCTTTGGTTAATTTAGGTTTTTTTTAATGTGGTTAGCATCTAAATAAACCTTATCAAACATTTCTTGTTCCTCTGACAATTTTCTGACCTCCTAGTTGAAGATCTGAGCCCTAACTTAGTTCATGGATGAGTAATCACAGCAGGTCCACAGCAGAACCTATCCTAGAACTACAAATATATCATCTGCAGCATTGTAAATCAAAGCCTCAAAGAGCATCGTTTAGCCTGGAGCTAAAATTGCTTGTTTATCAGATGGTGCCTAGCTTAGCATGGAGCAGTTCCTTGTAAATCTCAGGGACCTTTTACAGCATATACTTAAGCAAGCATATTGGCTCCTGAGAGACTTTGTGAAGCTTTAATGACTGCAGACTGCAAAAAGACCCAAGCTTGGTTTAGTTAAGTGGTTACTTGTATAGCTTGGCTCCATTTTGTAAACTCCCCAAGATAAGGTGTCTGCTTTATCTGGGGAAAGAGCACGCATTAGTTTCTGAGGAAATTTTTATATCCTAAGTGTTAATGTTCTTGTGGCTTTTGGTATTTTGACCTTTGTCTGCTCACTTTTGATTTATGGTGGGAGCAAATCTTTTCCCCCAAGCCCTTCCTATGTTTTATAGGTACTTTGAAAAGCACAGTGAAGTATTCACAGCACAGCTTTTAAAAGGGAGTGTAAGGCTGCACTATTCCTAAGTACATTGTACAGCTCAGGACACTCTAATGACAAGGGGGTAAGACAACCACCCATTTTATTTCTGACTGCTGTTCATGAGTTTATTTCCTCATAAAATGGTCACAAGTCCGTGGGACTCCACCCAGCACAAGCCAGGTGACAGCCTGGCCCATGCAGGTGGGCAGCCAGTCCCTCTGGCAGGCTGGACAGTGGTGGCAGTGACAGAAAGGCAGCTGCTCCCCTGGGGAAGTGCTTGCCACAGTCATGGACTGGCTGGATTTACCACTGGTGTCCAGGCAGCTACTTCCTGATGGATAGTTGCATACACTTGATGTAATTTGCTAATTGTGGAGCTTGTTATCTGGGTCTCTCACTTTTTGATTTGAATTAATTAGAGTTCACCTCCATGCAGCCACCTGCTGTGCTGTCACAGGCAGCATACATTGGTACAACAAAAACAAGGAATTTTTTTAATAGGTTTATTCAAGCAAAATGTGCTCCCATTAGATGTGTGAAATGGCATCACTACAATGTCATAGACTAAAAAGAGGAGCATCATTTATTTCAGCTGGCATAGTAATGGTGCAAGTGAGAGGAAAAAATGGTCCATTGCATTTATAGGCAGAAGACCCAATACATTTAAAATCTAATTTGACTTTACCAATTATTCAATATCTTTGAGTCTTTCTCACTCCTGGGTTTTTTTCCCTTGATCCAAGTAATAAGCAAGAAGGTCTGATTTTTGTTGCTGCTAGTACCATTGTTAACATTTCTAAGCCAAGAATTTTTTCTGGTCTTGTGTGTGCAAGTCTCCTGCAGCACCACGAGCTCATATTCCTTCAGGTAAGCACACTCCACGTATCATAGAATTGAAGATATACTCCCTTGCTGCATGTTTTTCAAACAGAACAAATCATTATAACATAGAGCTAAGGAAAAGCTAAATAACTTTAAAGGTTCAGGGCAACATTTGTCTTTTGAAAGGTGCTACTTTCAAACTACACTGAAAAACATGAGCTTCCTTTTCACTGCTATTTAACACTGGCAAAGGCACTTATTGTGATATGCAGTTGTATTTGTTTGCTTTCCTATATTTTTAAGAACTATATTGAAAATCAAATCTTGTTTTCTTGTACACAGCCCAAGTAAGTAGGCTTTGTACAAAAGGTATCAGACCATCTGAAATACATCTGGAGCTATTTTTTCAGCACAGGACCAGTAATGGGTGACCTATTTACTCCATTACTCTGTAAAGATGGTTGAGCTGGCTTTGATCTCCTGTGGGCTATTTGGGTTGCAAGGAGGTCAGGGGAAAATGACTCACCCTGGCTGCTACGTCCTGTGGGCACGTCACTCTTTCTCCTAAAATTCAGCTTTCCTTCCCCATTCAGTACTGTTCACTGCTCTGCTGTGGGCTGGATGTTCAGTCAGGGACATCTTCATGATGTTTCACTGTGCAACTTCTTCAAATCTGACATATACTCTACAGGTGATACAACATCAATACAGCAGAAATGAGATATTGTTGATAGCTTCTGGGTGTTTTGGAAGACAAAATCAAAATTAAACAGGAATAGAATTAAAATTAAAATTATATCCAGATAGATGGATATTTAGAGATATCATACAGCTCATACTAATTTTTGGTTTTGAAAATAATTCATACTGAACTGTTAGAGTAGTTTTAACAATATGCACACTACTACAGGAGACTCCTGCAGCTTTATAAAAATGCATAATTTCCAGGAAATTCAATTAATCTTTGTAAGAATTTGTAGTTATTTTACAAATGCATATTTTACAATAACAATATTTGGCATGATTTGGTACTTTCTCAATTCAGAGCACTGTATCACTTGAATCTTTAATTCCATTCTATTTCTGTGATGAAAGTGCCAATGTTCTCATTTGGCAAATGGAGAAATTGAGACACAGAATGAAATTTGGTTATACAGGATCACAAAGGCTGCAGTTATGATGCAGTTAAACATATGGGCTGCTGCTTGTACCAGTAAGGGCTGCTCCCAGGAACTGAGTTGTGCCACAGAAGCTGCAAATTTTAACCAGCACCTTGGGTAGAGGTTGCTGCCTTAGGCTGCACTTTAGGTGTAATAGCTTGGCTTGCAATTATGCCTTTGGATGAATATGGACACAGAGAAACGGCTACAAAGTCAAAATCGAAAATTAAGATTACTCTCTTACAGAAATAGCATCATTTTCCCAATTTTGCAGTACATGTGCCTTCAATTTTTCCAGCTAAAACACATACAAGAGATAACAACTGCCAACACAAGAAAACCCACACATCCCCCAAAACAAACAAAAAACAAGCAACAAACAAAACCCTACCACCTGAGCATGCATGCAAGAGTGCATTACAGACTGGAGTCAGCAGGAAGGCAAATTGAAATAGTCAGTGGAAAAGGATACACTACATTTAAACTTTGAAACCAAAGCACTGCGGGAAGAGAAGGGATTGTTTAGTAAACACTGTCCACTTGGAGATGCTAATTGTTTCAGACAGAGATTAAGAAAACAGGTCCATTCAAGGAAAAAAGAAGGCATTTGAGCTTTCCAGTCACTGCTCCTACAGTTAGAATTTGTATTTGGTGACTGCTCTCTCCTTTTTGCTTTGAATATTGTTGTCCTCATGTCAGACTCCCAGGTTTAACACCACCTGATTTGTCCCTTGGATTCTGTTTAGATTCCGGATCCAAAGTCGTGGTCTAAACCTTTATTCTGTGCAATACAAAGTATAGAATGTGGGAAAAAAACTTCATAAAAAGTAAATTTTCCAGCCAATGTATTAATCAGAGGAAGAATCATAACTATCCAACAAAGGCCTAATCTCCTAATGCCTGTGAGCAGAAGAGGATAATCCTGGGCCCATTGAAGTTGAGTGGAAAAACTCCACTGAGCCAATTTGCCTTGGGAGATGTTCATTTCTGTGTGGTTGTATTCTTAAGATCATCCATTACTTCAAAACATGTTAAAAATCAATATTTTTGTAACTATATAGAACTTATTGGGTTGGTGTTATTAAGAGCTGGAACTTCAAGGCACACAATTTTAAAACAGACAAATGGTGCTAATTTTAAACAGTGAGGATAATGAATCAAACTCCTACATGGAGTAATGGTTCCTCCAGCTCTGAAAACCTCCTTGGTGAAATCTGAAAGTAGTTCTGGAAGGTTTACAGGTCAAATAAATATTCAACTCAGAGCTACAATAGTAGGCTAAATTTATCAATACCTTCATACTAAAATATACATCCTAAAATTGCGTTGTCCAGTAATCTCATCTTGCACTGAGGAATCACAGGAACAGGTTCAAATTCAGAGAAACCGGGCAAGTCACAGTGTTCCAGTTGTACATACCCACAGAAATATTTCTAAATTGAAAAATAGTCTGAATTCAGAAATGTTTACTGGGGGAGATCATTTCATAAATGATCATGGTACACAGCTGGTAGCTGGGGGACTTCGAAACATTCCCACATACAGATATACATATACACCTACCTTTTTTTCAGTCTGAGTAGTAGGTTGTTGTTTTAGACTTCACAGGGCAAAAATTTTAACCTAGATTTTCCAGAGAATAATGTTTCTAACAGCCTTTACTGAGGTGTTTCAAGTATGTGAACCATCTCACAAGTGGTAAGTTTATTAGTCACAAGTACAAATTTGTGTGTTACTGGTTTTGGAGAAGATATGACAGCATCAAAACTCAAGTGGGAACAGAGGCTGCTTCACTTTTAAGGCAAGCTGGGGAATACTGGGATTGTTTCTGCCCACCTAGAAGCTTCAAAGAGAACACTTCTATTTAGACAAGGTCTTGCAGTGGCAGACACGCAGTGCCCATGTGCTTATAGAGCATGTCATAGCTATGGCTGTTAAAATAATATCACTGGAAAACGTCCTAGTGATTTTTTTTTTCTCCAATTTGTTTAACTTCAGGGGATGACAAACCTTCTCTAAAACAAGAAACCTGTAAAACTCTGCTTTGATAGGTCAGTGCTCCTTCATTGCTTCAGCAAAACCCCAGATGGAGCCTGCTGAGATGCAGTGAGAGGGGCTGGAACAGCCTTCCACAGGGTCCCTGCCACCAGCACCACAGTGAAACCACTGCTGCTGCTACAGGAGTAAATAAAAGAGTCAAACACATCTTTCCCTTCTTCTCCCATCATTAGAAAATGGAGAACTTGTTGCAGAGAAAAAACAATGATTTCTGTCAAGCTCACAGCATCTGGTGAGACTGCACATCACTCAACATTTTTTTACTCCTGGACGGTGGGAAAAGTGAGATCCTACCTAACACTGAGGTAGGATCACTGCACCTACAGTGGAGGAGGTGGCAAAAAACACTTACTAATGAATTTAAATGTCTCTGAAATTCTCCTTAGGAATAAAAGGAGCTTGAGCTTGTAAGATTTGCCATTTCTCTTCTGTCCATTAGGACAAGTAACTTCAAGCAAATTTTTTCTTCCTCCATGTTTCCAGTCAGGTCAGACTCATTAGTGTCACCAAGGCACCAGCAGTAGGGTAGGTGCTTGCATTTGCTGCTAGTTATTTATTTACGTTTACATTGATCTCTAAATACATCCGGGAGCACTTGTACCATCTGCTACACATTTGTCAGTCACTGAATGGAGGGTGGACATCTGGGGATGCCACTGGGTTTTGTTGATTTTCCCCCATTAGAGCTACTGTTTCCTTTTTAAGCATGGTGTGAGCAAAGACCCCGGCTGACTGTATTGAAAGGGCAGATATGTGAGTGTGACATCACCTCCAAATCCACCGAATCTGAGTTCTCCCAAGCTTTCTCCCACTTTGCAGAGCTCAGTGTATTGAAAGAGTATGAAAATCAAAAAGATCTACCACAGTTTTCCTCTGCAACATGAATGGCAATATTGAATGATAACGTAACAGAAAAACTGAAGTACCTCCAATGTGTCCAGGACATCACAAAACTTTGGATTTGGGGGATGGGGGGCCAGGGTAAAAAATTTAATTTATTTAATACACTCATCTAAACTCTGCTTCAACACAGCTGGGGAACACCAAAACTGAGGGTTGGCTGGGTTCCATAAGCAGAGCCAGAATATGAATAAATATTCTTCCAAAAATCCCTTTTTTGTCACAAGTGATTGGGTCTTATCTCCCCTTTTACCTGTGTATCTACTGCCTGCAGCCTCACAAATACAGTTTCTCATAAGTATGGTCTTCAGAATCACTGACACAGTATTATCCAATATATATGTTTAAACCCTGGCTTTTGTGACAACAGCAAAAATAATAATAAATTGATTTTAACATAAAGACTTTAGCTTATTTGGAGCATATTTTGATTATGTTTTCAAGATAAGCCTCTTGTAGCCTGAAACCTACAATTTAGAGACAATTATGATTCCTTCTACCAGCATGCTAATAAAAAAACCCATTGTTACAATAAGAAGTAAAATAATCACTGCCAGCTCCCAGGATTTTCTTCTTCTAAGAAGCTTTTTACATCCTGCTGAACTGAAGTGAGGAGTGCTGCCACAAGGATTTCCCTGCTGGGAGAGGTGAGCACAGGAACGAAGCAAAGCTGCTCGAGGTGTGCCCTGATGTGCAGCCTTCCTAGTTCTTAGGGCACATGGCCTTCACCCACCAAAAACATGGCTTGTTGGGGCTAAAACAACCTGATTGCAGCTTCTAAACATAGATATGGCTGGGCCTGACCATAAACATCCAAGTCCGTGGGAACTGAAAAGTTACCTGGGTGATAGCAGGTTTGTAGAACACACATGCACACACACTTCTCACACTTTACAAGAGGTTTGCCAGATGCTTTCCTGCCTAGAGATTCTGCCATTAAGTTTTTAAAAATCATTTACACCCCACAAGTCATAGCTTGTGTCCTATAAACTTTGCTAGCCACAACAGGTTCATAGATTAATATAGGCACTGTTCCTGAGCCAGTTGTTACCCCAGTTGCTGTGCTCTATAAATACACTGGGATAGCTGGGAAGGTGCCAGGGAGTCACTGTGGGAGCTCTTACAATTCTGCTTCAGGAGAGAGGGAAGGAAGACCTGTTTGCCACCTTCCATGGGCTGCTAGATACAGCTCCTGCTGCTGCCAGGAAAATAAACTTGTTCCAGACTGATTGCAAATGCTATTGCATTGAGTTTTCTTTCAGAATTGCCACTTTCATTTAATCTAGAGCTAATTATCAGTATTAGAAAATACAGAGTTGTAACCACTTCCTAAGAAATCAGAGAATAACTTTTGGTTTTGGTGCCTTTGTAACAGGACTTCAGATATTTATCTTCAAATTTTACTTTGCTATTTTCTACATGAAAGTTTTCTCATAATTATTCTATGTTCAATCTTGCTGCCTGCAGGATGCTGGTAGAGATGAGATACATTTCACCCTGATGTAGTAAATGAAATGAAAATAAATACTGCTTATCACTTGCTCTCGGCCTATTTTCCCTCTCATTCTCTTGTTCCTCAGTGCAATTTAGCACTGCAGCCTTTTCTGCCTCTGTGGGAGTCATGAACCAAATTTCCATTCTGAAACGGCCACGAATTTCAAATTCATCCACAATGTGCACAACAGTTACAGAAGAGCATTTGTATAATCTTCCATCAGTGTTTGTATGTAATATACTAGTAGCAAAAGAAATTAATTACTAGCACTCTTCTGTATAGATTATGTTCAGTAGCACATAGGGTGGGGAAATCCTATGTTAGCTAATTCAATGTTTCCATAGGGGTCAAGGTTAGGGAAAGAGGTCGCAGTACAAACCCAAAACACTCAATACTACACACAGTTTAAAGGATATGCTTGATTGGACATCCTGATATTTTAATTTGGATCCTGAAGTTTTTTATTTTCTATTCGAATTGCAAAATAAAAATATAGTAATGGGGGTTTGTTGATAACAGTTTCACAAATGACAGAGAATGGAATTTTCTTTATTGCTCGAGGCAGAATGAGCAGTCCACTCTTTTGCTTGACCTCTGTAAATCTGGAGAATATGCAAACATATTGAAACTTTGTTGTGTTCTACAGTGGGGGAATGAAGTGCATCGATTGCTTGCGATTATTAGCTAGAGTGGGATAAGCCTTCTCCTTATTATGCAGATTAGTGAAGCTCTCAGTTCCAACATATTGTACAGATGCAGGAGAGCAGCTGCTCTTACAGATGGCAAGTACACAGCTCCATTAGTATGTATCTATTGTCTGCTCTCAGCTTGCTCAGAGGATGGAGAGGATGGGTAAAGAGGAATTGTCACACAGTGAAATGTAAAGGAGAACACACACTCTTAAAAATCCATACCCAAGAGACTATTTACACAGCAGGGCAGACAGTGATCAAATTAAAAATCTACCCCAAATAAGGACTTTCATATGTCACAATTAAGCTTCTCTAGTTTTAAAATATACTAGCCATTAAAAAGAAGGAATGGAATTCAAATTTGACAACTAACTTGCATTAATAAAAAGAAATCCTGGAAATTCATTGGAAATTTGGTCATGTATTTGGCCCATCCAAAGCTTTCTTTAACAAAACCTCTTCCGTCAAAAAACACCTTGCTACTCCAAAGACACATCCTTACTTATTTTGCATAACAGATAAGACAGAAAAGCAGAACTGAGCTTCATTTATTAAACTTTTCACCATGAGAATATAGCATTTCATGCAATTTTTTTGCATTAATGAGAGCTGAAACAGCTAAATTTTAGTTCATATAGACAGCATTGATTGTGCATCTGTGTCAATTATTCTTTGCAAAAATGCTAAACAGAACATTAGTTAACCATGTGGTAATTTTTAATGTGGTGAACAATTCCTGAGGAAAGATATAGCTGCAGCCTGACTGCTGAAAATAGATCCTAGTGACGAACAATTATTTATAACACAGTCTGTGGTTGGATGAACAAATTATGGATGTACCAGCAGATTTTATGATATACTTAACATACAGTTTATTTTTATTTAGTACAGAGATGACATACAGTGGGAAAGGCTTGTAAGGTATAAATGAAGATGGTGTTAAAGCCTAAGTTACAGTCTCATTCCAATCTGAAAGTCTGGGCAGCCAAAGATGCCTAACCAAGTGCAAGGGAAAGAACATCCATAAAAACAGATAAACAGCCATGGGGTCCATATAACATCTGGGAGGCACTTGTCCTTAGTGACAAGCCTTTCACCCAAGGCAATCTCAGAAGATGACTTGTCTATGAGCAAAGTGGAATAGACCTGTTCTTGTGATGGGCCCTGGGGACCAGCAGCATGGTGACTGGGCTACAAGGTGCCCTGCTTGCCCTTCAACACAAGGTCGGGGCTCCTCTGTGTTCAAGGAGAAATTGCTTGGTTTACTTTGAGCATAGATCTTATAAGTAAAATAATAAAGGGTAAAACCAAAGTGCCACTGGCTTTTTTTCCCTCTAAGGTGGTAGAATTAGTCATTTCATTTCATTTGGCTTGGAAACCTGCAGTTTTCACTCAGCTGCTGGGTGATGATGCTGCATTTGCTTGCATCCTTCATCTGAACTTCATCCACAAGACGACTTTGCAACAACATTGAACAAGCATTCATTCTTAAAAACATAGCTGAATTTTGGCAAGAACGTAAAAATAAAAATTTTCATACATCATGAAAATTATAGGAGAAGAAGACTGCTTTGGGCTGACCAAGAGGACAACATTCTTCTCCCAGAAATCCAGAAAGCAGTATAATTTAATTTGCTTAAGCCGTTTGTGGGCTTTACGTGAATGTAAGTGGCATCAGGCAGTCCAGATAGACATCCATTCTTTCAAGCTTGATCCCACCTAACTGCACATTCAGGGAAGGCTATTCTGCTTCCCTTGAAGTCTAACTTCTCAACTAGCTGTAATCTTTTTACTTAAGAAAGGTTTTGGATGACAAGATGAAAATTCTCAAGTAGTTGCATGACCTTTCCTTCTCACAGCAATGATTTTAATTTCTACCTCCTAAGAGAGAGTATCTATGCTAGGAAACTAGGATGGCTTTCCTTTATCTGCTCAGAGACAGCCCAAAGGAGAAGTTGAGGTATGTTGAAAGCATGTCCGGGCACTCAATCTCATGTGCTCTGGGTCTCAAACAAAATTAAAGCAGTTTTAAGCCTCTGGGCAAGGCTGATCTGCAGAGCACAGATGCTCAAGTCTCTCCAGACAAGGAGCTGTGCGAGCATCACTGTGGCAGGCAGCGTATTAGGCAGTCCCTACGAGGAGCTCCGGCGTCCTGAGATCTGTAGATTAGCAGTACATTCAAATTAATCTTTTATCTGGTCTCACAGATTAAATGGATACACTTGAAGGATTTTGTTTTGAATGAGTCTTACAGGATTTCGGCTTAGATGAGAACAGAATTTTTACTTTCCTCCCTAGTGCATCCTGTGCATCTGAGTTCACAACACATGACTCGGTCTGAGGACAACATTGCAATCTCATCAGTCCCCCTAAAGGCCATTGTTTCCGTGTTAATCCAGTCAAAAACAAATCCCCAGGTATTAAGAAGTCTCATTTTGTTCATACAGTTTTTCTTTTCTTTCATCAGGAATTATAAAATACATAAATATTGTTTGGGACGAAAAAAGCTACAGTGGGCTACTTGGTTCCAAATGGTTCCTCGGTCATTTATTTTCCTCTTCCCATTTTGTTTTTTTTTTTTTTTTTTTTAATCTTTGCTGGACTTTATTTTTCAGGTTAGTAGCATATGAAATTCTCTACTTTCTTCCCAGCATATAACCATAAATTCTAGTACAAAGTTCCGAGACCATTGCTTAACGTAAAGAGAACTTTCTCCTCTGACACTTTGATTATTTATCTGCAACAAAAGATACATATCACCTAAAATACAGGAGAACAATGCACTTGAAATTGTTCATTTGAGGGTTTTATAATGTTATTTGACATTAAGACAATTTTGTTGAAATACATTATGCCTTAAAAGATACTTTAATTGAACTCAAGTTTAAGTCTCCTGATAACTTCAATATGAAAAAATTGAGAGAGGCAGGGATCTGTATTTGTTCTAAATTTAGAGGTCTTTAATTCAACCCCTTTCTAATCTTAACAACCAGAACCATGCCCCAATTTCATTTTCTGTAGCTGGGTTCAGGTTTTCAATTCATTACTCTACAGCTAATACACCAGGGTCTATATCCACATCATGCCAACTACATTCACAAATCTCTAGGACCTATGGTCTGGATAGTCATTTTTAACAATCAGACAAGCGTAGGAGAGAGTAATTTTCATTAGCACAGCACAAAAAGAATAGCAGAATGTCTGCAAAGCTTGTCATAGCAAATCTGCTAAACACAAGGCAAAGTACTAGCAGAACTGGTTCTTATAGCTCCAGGAAATCAAAACTATTTTTCATGGATTCTGTTGTTCTAAGACTGTAGAATCTGTGTTTTGAACACAAATTACTACTACTACAATTCTCTGGGGTTTTTTTAAAAATCCATTATGTTGCCAAAAGCAATAATGACCTAGACCCTTACTATTATCTTAGCAAGGAGGTGGGGTAACAGGCAGCCAATGAACAGACTGTGCAAAACAGAGGAGATAGAGACATCTTTTACCAAATCTCAACCCAGTACTTTGAAATGACAGCTTGTGATAAATTGGACTCTATTGTTAAAAAAATAAAATATAAAGTTAATAAAATGGAAGTCATAGATCTTAAAAATGAAATCCACAAATAGCTTGACATGTATTTTAATAATACTGTTAAAAACACATGCTTTCTCACGTTATGTATTTGATAGTCAAAATCTCATTCAAGAGACCGTGAAGAATATTGTTTTGGAAAGGCAAAAGACTTTTCTGATGTTGCTCAAACAAAACCAGACAAATCCACTTTACATTCCTATTAGTAAAACTAGGATATGCACAACCAACTTTCCAAGGCTTACAGCTTTCCAGAAGAGATCTAAATTTTTAAAGGGCACACATGAAGAAAATTTGAAGACAAGAAGTTCAAGCTTCCTGAACTGACCACGTCAAGTGTTTGACATGTCTCCTACAACAAACAAACAAAAATTATCAGGGCTGCATTTCATTATGAGGTGTGTTGGACTTGAGGATCTCCAGAGGTCCCTTTCAACCCTAATGATTCTGTGATTCTGCTTTTATAAAAACTAAACCAAAGAACTTTCAAACTAAGTTTGATGTGGGAAGTTGTGCAATACGGATGTTCAGTATTTGCAGTGTCACCTGTGACTTCTACACTGTGTTGAGCTCATTGGATGAGCTTTACAGACATTTGTGCTTCATAATGCAAGAATATAAAGTCTTCAAGAGAAAGATTGCAGTTTACTGTATTTTTTCCATTGAACTACTTTATACAATTAAAGCCTATCTAATATGGAAAATGTTGACTATCTTCAGACAACAACCATTCTTTCAGAGCTGTTACACTTAGTCAATTAAAATTTCAGCTCAAAGATTTTCAAACACACCCATCTAGCACAGAAGTTCACTGTCACAGGTATCAATGGCCAGTAATTTAGGGTTGATAGGAAGATGGCAATCTGACCTACAAAGCAAACTAATCCATTTCTGGCACAGTTAACTACAAGTACTTTTCTCATACTTCAAATGAATTTATGAATTGCAGAGTTTTTCCCTGTTTCACACCAGAGTAAATTTCTCAAATTCCTTTTTGAAAGAAGACAATAATTTCCTGTGCTTTTCTATAACCTTGTCACGAGAGCATTCACAAGAGATGTTTAGAAGACGACTGAAGATCATGTGAAAACAACCTTATATGTAGTTCTAGAGTATATATAATAGAATTATATTCTATAGAATATATATATATTGTAGACTCCTCACTAACCCAAAAACAACTTCCTGTGGTTATGTGTGATGAAGAGAATGTGTCCTTTCAGAGCAACTCAGAAAACGTTTAGTCAGAATTGACCTGAAAGAACAAGACCTCACAACAGAGTTAGAATATTCCAGCACAGGGCTCTGGTGCTCCAGCTTTTAGCAGACCTGAACATTGAAGAAGACTTGTTTCTCTGTGCAGTCTAAAACTCACTTCACATAATTTGAGGGATCTGGAAAGCAAAAGAATACACCTAACATCTGGGCCAGATTATTCTACTGAAAATAAAACCTCCCCCAGCTCCTCTAACAATAGTCCTTATGTACCAAAACGTGTTGCATCATGCGTGATTTTCAGTGTGATGCCTGCATTCTGAATAAACTATACATTTACACAATTCTTTCCCTAATGAGGTTAGTAAAATAATTTATGCAAAATAAATGAAAAATACAGAAAGGTCAAACAGGGTACATACACTACAGAGGGAGGCTGCTGGTTTTTCTTTTCTTCCTCCAGACTAATGTTTAAATCTCTAGACATCAAGAATGCTTAAGAGGGAGATAACTGAAGTTAAATGCCCTTAAGATTTCAAAACTCTATTCTGTAAATTAAACTAATTACTTTTAAGACAAATCCTGTCTAAAAAGAAGTTTAGAATATTTTAAAAATCTTTTAATCTCTCAGATGGCTTAAAATTTTCCATGTAAATTTTAAAAAATTATTTTGAGCTGTAGATAATGAAACTTTTTTTCTTTATAAAAGATGGAATAACCTAGCCTGAAACACTCAAAACTTACTGAATTCAGATAATTTTGGGTTTAAACAGTAATATGTGTAATGACATGACAGTCACAGCTAAAAAAAAAAAAATCACAAATTAAATGAAGCATGCAAATATTCTGTAACAGACTTTATACCATTATTCACCTCTTCTTTATTAAACTTATCATAGAAACTTCTCTGTGGGAAACAAGCTCTTCTAAAACCTGAAAATGATCATTTTTCAGTGTACCTCTGTGATGGTTCAATTTTGCATCAACTACAATTCTAAATTTTAAGTACTAACATGTATGACTCCTTAAGTTGGTAAGCATTGCAATATTCATTTTGGATACAAAAGCTGGAAGTACAAAGCAATTCTTTCCTCATATAAGTGAAACTTGAGTAGATAGATAAGCAGGAAAATATCTTCCTTAGGAGATGAAAAGCAGCCACTGTCTGGAACACTTAGCTGATACCTTTTCTTACCATTCCCAATGTTCCCACTCCTCAACATAAAATCCAAAGTGAAGACAATTTTAAGTGTGGAAATAATTCTTTGAAGTCACATCTTTCATTCATTTCATTAATTTGGTGTAAATATAAAAACATAGGCTATGCATGTCAGTAGAAAACCAACATGATTATAGGTTATATATGTGCCCATAAATATTGCTTACTTAAAATACTATAGGAAGTTTCTGATGTATTTAGGAGAACAGTTCTGTGGCTAAGACTTGGGGCTGGAGCTCGGGAGGTAGGAAAGAAAGCAAATCCTGCCTCACTGACTTGTTCTGCTTCCAGCTATGAAGTGGAAATATCTCCTCCCATCTTGTTTGCTTAGTTCTTACACTCAGGTGTAAGGTATTTTACTCAGAACAGATATTTTCACCATAGTATTATCCCATAATTCTTCTCTGAGAATTACTACTTTTCTATTGCAAATAAACAATGCAATATTAAACATCCACCAAAACAAGTGGAGGTCATGTGTGCTTGTGCCAAATATGATTCCCTCTTAGTCCAGGTGATTCTTGCAGACTTGTGGCTGCCAAGCAGAAATCAAGACACTTCACATAGCAGTGCCTGCCAAACTGCAGCACTGCTGAAGTCTGTGACACCCTAGAAAGGGAGGGACTGAATAAGAGACTAGTCAGAAGGAAAAAATAAGAAATGTAAGTATTTATGATCCCTGCATTTTTTGGAAGCCAAGAGTGGTCTCCAGCAGGCACACTCAAGTTTGAGGGTGAGAGGAGCAAGCGAGGAGGGGAAGAAGGCACCAGACACCACCTGCGACCCAACCTTTACTTACAGAGCTGTAATTCTGGTATTTTTCTATGTGTCATCTGCCCTCATCTAAGGCACATCCCACACAGAGTAATAGATAGCTCTTGGTCTAAGCCTACAAGCAGTGACCAGTTTTCTCCCAAATCCTGCATTTTCCTCTCTGAATAGGAGGGAGCACAAAACTCTCCTTTCCCTGTTCTGTCAGTCAGCACTGCAGGTTCTCAGCAGCCTGATATCTGAATCCTACAAGAGAACATGTGCCAGAAGAATGTTCTCTTTGCCAACCATTGTTTTTAAGACATCTCAAACAGCATAACTCTCATCCTGTCAGCCACTGAAAGCCTGTCTTTTCCACTAACTTTAGAATATAAATCCTATAATACTTTTGAAATACTCAAAGAAAACTCTGCACCATCATTCCCTGCTTCAAACTGTTGTAACATATATTGGGGTAGGGGTTCCAAGAGCCAGACTGTCTAAAGCAGGCAGTCCATCAACCTGATCTAGGTGCTGCCTCTGTTACTGACCAGGCAAATCAGGGATTGGTGACACTTGTTGGTTTTACATCTTAATAAGGGGATGTAGATACGGAATGAGAAAGGGATGAGAGACAGATAGAGATATATAGAGAGAGATGGAGAGAGAGAGAGAGATAGATGGATGATGTTATGGCCCTTAACAAGAGATTGTTTTTCCACCTCCATCAGGACAAGCCTCTACAGAGACTGCAGCACTTTCCTGAGCCTTCAGTCACAGATGTTTCTTTTGGGTTTGATAATGAGTCCTCGATTCTGTTTTCATTGATGTGTCTTCTTCAGTCATGACCAAATTCCCATCAGTATCTCAGCCATATTAGTGGGCACTGCAGTTGCCTCAGAAATACCCAGAGTAAAGCTATATCAGAGCTTGCTTGTCACTAACTCTTTACAGTAAAGGATTTCTGACCATTTTAGTGAAGAGAAAAAAATCCCTAAACTACTTACAAGATAATGCACTCTCAACTAAGTCTCCTCTAACCTCTACATCACAAGAGTTCATCTCTTTTAGAGTTTAAGCTTGCAAGAATAAAGGATCCCCTAAAATCTAGGGCCATTACCCTTCTATGTAGTTTACTTAAAGCAATTCTTGTAAATGAAGTGTTTCCTCTGCCCTTGGTGTGCTTTGTTGGTTTTATGTTTGCAATGAAGGTGACACACCCAGCATCTTCAAAACCACCATAGAAAAGTAGACCCATCAGGGAGTCAAAGGAGCTCCTTTTCTTCTTTGTGCCATCCCCATATGTAAGAATTTTGACTCTCTCATCATATGCCCTTGCATTGCATCATGTCTATTCAGCAGGTCAAAAATAGCAGACACACAAATATTTCAGTATCCATTATTGTTTTGTATGCTTGTTTTCCTAAAAGAGACAAAGTGGGGGAAAAGTTATTTGTAGTGAGAGCAACACTTGGACTAACATGATTGCACAGCATGTATTCCTCCAATTAGAGTATTGGTGACCTTTATACAGGAGTTACTAATTTAAAAATCTAGAAAACCACACCTGAAATATTAACTTTTGCAATTTAGCTCTTGATACAAAGAATGGACACAAAACCCAACTGTGAGGTCAGTAAGCCCCACGGTACCATTAGTGTCGTGAAGTGACTGAAAAGAATTGATAATTTTGTGAGCATCATGTAAAAAGGAAGAATTCTGTTTGAATTACATAACAGATGTTTGCTAGGATCCACAATGCAGCCTGCATACACAGTTATGCTAATTTGGCACTGCTTCCCTTCAAGTTAGCTCTGAGTCATTAGAGCACGCAGCTAGTAGGTCCTTCTGTCTAACTAATAATTGCCTATTATTGATATTAATTAACATTTTTTGCACCTTCCCTCAGCTTTGACCTAGTATCTGTTGGTAGTCTAATCACAGTGGCCTATTAAAAGTCAAAATACAGAGGCCTATAGCAGTCATGAGCCATTTATCAAAAAGCAAACAAGGCCAATTAAACAGGCAGTCAGACAGTTGTCTTGATTTGCCACTGACTGTTTCTTGATCACCATTATAAATTGTTAATCGGGCAGAAAGAGCTAAGCAGTGCATCTGCAGGGGGTGGTTATTGCTCATTCCCTGCCTGGTGACAGGTGAGGGAGGCTAGTGATGGTCTTATTGATGTGAAATGCCCATCAGTTGGTAGTTATTGTTAAAGTTCATGATGCTACAGCTGATCCTTTCCTGCTGAGAGTCAATCAAATTAATTAGTGATAGAAATTCTTCTGTATTATTCTAATACAGAAATACAGAAGGAACATTCTTTAATTTTGTTCTAGAGGCACTGGGGAAAAAAAATTTCCATGTATTATAGAGTGGGAGGATGAAAAAAAAGGGGAAAAAATCAAATATTGCTTCTTCCATTATTTTATAATAAGGGCTGCAGCTAAAGGTTTTTATAGCCACAGATCAAGAGATCATAATAGAAGCATATTGACAGATTTTTTCTGCAATACTCCAAGGAACTGGCTGTAGCAGGAAAATATATCAAAACCTTATCATCAGAGCTGAGATCTTCTCTGAAAAATCAATAAAGAGTTATACATGGTTTGAGTTTAAACAGTTCTCTGTAGTCATTTAAACATAGTGCATCTGTGCAGCTTTTTACCTCTGGAGACTGGTGTAGCCTAGCAACTGCAAGGCTTAAACCGATTAACTACAAATGAAGTACTGTACGCCTATCAAAGCAATTGCTCATGGTTGCCTTTGTTGCAGGGGCTGAGCTAATTGAACATGATACAGTATGAAGATAATTAACACCCATGAGTTTGTTAATTGCCTGTTAGCATTACAACACAGGCTCTGCGTTTCTTTTTAACTTGTTCTTCAGCAGCATCTCCCTCCCTTAAAAGGGTGCAGCACTCATTTACTTAGCAATGATATCTTATAGTTTATTAACCCTTTTCAAAGGGAAAAAAAAATAACCTGCACGTAGTAATGAAGCAAATGTATGCTCTTGTCAAACACAAACTCCCACTTAGTCCAAGCAATTTACAGGGAGAAGAAATTCAGTTTACATAGGCTGTACAAAATATGTTTATTTTCAGGGCTAATTTATTTCAAGCAATTTAGTCATTATAAATGCTTTAAAATATCTTTTGTAGGCTGCTTTTATGACTCAGCTGCTCTGCCTTCTAAACTGAACGATAAATGTGGGTTGGAATATTAATTGAAGGCAGCATCTGGTCAGCAGCTGACCTCCCATACTTGTCTTTGTTGACTAACCAGTTAAAACTAACAGCTTATTGCTTTATTTACCAGCTTCTCCTTCCATCATGGGGGTGGAGGTTACAAGTTCTATTTCGTTTATGTCAAAAGGTAGTGCCAACTAATATAAAATAAAAGCGATTTCCACAATCTATTAATCTGAAATAGATTTATTCTGAACAAATTTCCTTTAAATTGGTTATTGTACTTGCGGAAGTATTTCCTTTATTATACTATCTTCTGAATTTGTGAAGAATGCATATGAAAGCTCATAAAGACAATGTAATGCATGCCATTAAATTATATAGGAAATTTCCTTATAAGGAGGCAATGTTTAAAGTGAAGCAACATACAAGAAAAATAGACAAAAATAGTGGCATTTGGTTGGCATAGGCAAGTCTCCAATGTTTAAGTTCTATGTTTCCAACAACCTTGAATGTAAACGCCTTCATTGTGTCACAGTTGTTTAGAGTAGATTTTCTTAAATGATCTTGGGTTTCTGAGCTGTTACTGTCATAGTCAATACTGGCAGAGAAGCTGTTCCCTTGAGGAACACTACTAGTGCCCAATTACAAGTTCCATCATCAATCATAAGTATTATTTATTCAGCAAAATGAATTGCTAATTAATAACTGATGAGCATTATGGCCTTGAAGCCTGTAACACTATTAATTACCTTGGCAATTGGGATTCTGCTGGTGTAGACTACCAAGTGCATTTTCTCAACAATTAGTACGGCAAGATTACAAGGCACATACCTGCTAAGATAACAAGGGTGTGATGATCTCTAAGGCTTTTAGAGAGCCTTGTAGTAGAATAAACAAGATTACAGCCCTACTGTGCTGGACTGTGTCCTTAAAATTGTTTGGTGACAAAGAGAAAACTGTTTTGTACGGAGCGTTGACCGGAAGATTTGGCATCGCGTCCTGCAATGAATTTTGCTGTGTGGAAGCAATGTGGAAGCAGCATGCTCGGGGCACTGCTGCTGCCTTGTGCCTGGTACCCCGTGGCTGCTTGGCTGCTGCAGCATGCTGTGATTAGTACACTGACCTGTGACTTTAGACCTCCAGCAACTGCTACCTACATGGTCTCATAGTGCTTACACATTAGCATCACTGCAAAACTGAATATTTAATGAGAACAGAAGAACACAATCTACAAAAAGAGCAGCGCTTTTTTTTGTGACTTCAATATTCAGAATGCTGACATTAATGTTGCTCTACAGGCTGATGATTTACTCCCAGTCTTCCTTTCAGACATCATCTGCTTTCTCTTCTGCTCCTGTGCCACCTTGAATTTCGAGTGTAAATTCCTTGGGGCAGAGCCTGGTGTTATATCTGTCTGTAAAGTATCCAGAATATCTACAGAGCTGTATGAACAACTTGAATATTGCCCAATAAACTGCAAGGTAAAGATCAGCTCCTGCCACAACGCCAAGATTTAGGTTTTGATTGTCAATAAAATATAACCTATTGCAAGAGCTCAGCTAAGCTCCTAGATTATGTGATAGCTGCACAGTGATAAAGACAAAAATTATTATTGTGGAACGCAGAGGACTCTAATGTGGTGTACACACTGTAAAACCACAAAAATCCAGCCGCAATACAGAAGCAAAGCCTTATATGAAAGCCATCATATTTGCATCTGTTTTTCTTTGAAGTGCTGAAAGGGCCCAGAGGGTGTAGGAAACGTGCGAGGTCTGTCTTTTCTGTACAGCTATGATAGCACACCAGTCACAGGCACAACTGTCATTTTATCTCTTTACCCCAAAGCTAAATTTTGCCTTCATCAAACAATAAAACCAACAGCAGCTTTTGCATCGTGTATCAAGGAGCTCTCCCCTCCTATCAAGAGGGGGATGTTTGCAGAGGCTATCCAGCATGCAGCTCCCAGGGTACACCTACAATGCCTAGGTAATTAGCTTCGTCAGAAATCTCCATGTACTGGATGTTTTGCAAATAGCAAAGCAAAAACCCACTAACTCAGCCCTGTTCATCACTATGGCTATTTTTATGGGAAAGTTTTCAGAGCTTGATCCTAGACAGTATGTTCCTGATTTCTGTGTGTGAATTAAAAAATAATAAATACACGCTCCTGAAAAACTAGACAGCAATGATCATCCTGATATTCAGGATGAAATATTCAGGAAGAGAAATCTTCTTGTCACCCACAGATGGCATACACAGAGACAATTTTATTTGGAGACATGGGATTTCTTTACATTTTCTTCCTTAACCAAATGGTTTCTAGTGAACATCAAACTACTTTTTGTCTCCGTATTGGCTAGCTGTAAAATAAAACAAAATGCTTTCCTCTTTAAGCAAAAATATAGGAAAAGTAGAATAGGAAGAAGAAGTTTCTTGGTAATGCAGACTTATTTTATATGAAATGTTATACTCAGCTGCAAATGCTATTAGTTTTCCTTTAATCCTACTAACTGCAAGGTCTGCTTGGATCCCTATTTCTTACATTGAGAGGTAAAGGGAAGAGAATGCCCTATGCAGCAGAATATGATCATGACCTCACAAACCACCACCATTCCCAACTCAACAATTTGAGAACCAACTGATTTGGAAGGACTTCCATAAAGGATAATTTTGATTATTGTATGTTCCTTTTCTCCTGCTCTATTATGTAAAACCGCCCAGGTAAAGAAGAGACAGCGTTACTGATGGAGGATATGAACACACTCTGTGCCAGGTTTTGTTCCCTCTACCCAGAACAGGTTTTTTTGGCAGGCCCTATTGCTAGAAGATGCTGTACAATACTTAGGAAACATTGCTTGAAGAGAGAAAGTGTTTTTTCTCTTTCTCTAGTTGTACTTCCTTTGGATAAGGGAAAATAATCATTTAAGATGTGGGCTACATTCTTTGTAAAGTTTATTCATGAGATATCCATGTCTGGAAAAAACAGCCTGTGCTGAATTTTGCACTTAATTTTTAGAAAATTCTGTAGACATCTCGAAGGCTGGGAAGCATGTAAAGTTCAGAGTCAGAATTGCAGAATAAAAAATCCCATTTTAGAAATGGCATCCATCTCAAATACTAAGGCTGATAGAGCTTATAATTGGTTTCTTTCAATTCCTGGTCGGTGCAGCATGTAAACTAATAATGAGATTTTGAGATTGATATCTGTTCCATATTTCAGAAAACATAAGATAGCAGATTTTCTATTCCCTGACTGAAGTTAAAATAAAAAAGATAAACAGCAAAATTGCTTCACACTAAAACCACTCATTTGTTCAATTTCTTCAAGCTGGTATTTGTCCTCCAGAGACATATTCATCTCTAGAGAGTTCTTTTAAGAAGTTACCAAGGAAGTTAATGGAAGACCAAAGCTAATGGCATACTCCAGGGAAAAGAAACTGGAAAATTGTGTTCTAAAAAGCAGCATGAGCTGTTTAAGACGTGTGTTGCAGGAGCCTTCAGCTCCCTTGTATGACTAGCAAATGCATTTCACTGTAAATTTTCATTCCTTTCCTAATCAGCTTTCTTCTTGCCAAATTCTTCTTCATTTTAAGCTATCTGCAGCAGTGCATTCATCTGGATTCAACAGGGTTCTACTTAGCACTGTTTATTTTTAAAACAGGTCTTTACTGTAATTTATATTGTATTGTATTATAGATAGTAGGGCATTTTGCAGTACTAGTCCAATATATGGGCTCAAGATTATAATTATTGACAAATAAAAACATAGAGCCAAATAGATTTTACAAAAGTTAGTTTCCCATTTCCATGCATGGTTTTTGCAATTCAGGATTTCGAATAAGATCATTGTACTGAATTAAGCATGCTACATCTTCCATGGTGAGCAGCAACAAACCTAGACCAGAACACACCTTTCTGAAAAGAAAATGTGATGCAATCAGCTTACAGTTTGCTAAACCCTGTACTGAACTGTTGAAGAGAAAAATTAGGAGAATGTAAAGGAAATAATATAGAGCACTGCATAAACAAACAAACAAAAGGTGACGCTTATAATATAACTAAAACTCGGTGTAGAACAATAACTTGTAATGGAGACAGTAATGGATCAAGTAATGAAAGAATCCAGAACTCTAACAATTAACTGAACAAAACAGTTACCAAAATAGAAGCACTTTTCTAGGAAGAGGCAGGATAGAGGAGGGTGGGGAAAATATTTCATAGAAGAATATACAATCCTGAAGGGAAGAGAAATGAGATTTTACAAGGCTGTTTGAGCTTATGTCAAACACAAGAACAAGGGAGCATAAACTAAAGCTAAGGGAAGGGTCAGACCCTCAAGGAATTTAGTCAGAATTTCTTTAGATAGGGAGTAGTGAATATACAGAATGAAAGGCAAAGGGCAGCAATACAGGAAAAAAATACCTCAAAACTATTTCAAATTGTTATAAAACAGAGCCAGAACTCCGAAAACAGTGAGAAACATTACGGAGCAAAGAGAGGTAAACAGCTGGATTTGTTTCCTTTAAGGCTTATTTTCTATTTTTCTCCCTTACAAACGCCAAGTGAGTGCTGCAGAAGTCCTACATGACAAACATGCCATCTCATCACCAGCAGGACTTGTGGCCACCCAGACCCTGGTGACTTTGTGTTTTTGCCAAGTACTTGCTTATCTCACCTTTATGAAAGTTGAAGTCCTCATATTACCATCAAGCTGCCAGCTATCTCCAAAGCCACCCCAAATCCTCAGATGTCTTCCATTTTTTAACACTGATTTTTTACATGTCCCTAAGTAGTTTGTTTCCAGACAGGTCCTGACAATTTTAACAAACCTACAACCTGTCCCTTCCTATTGTTGTTTGAGATGCACAAACAAGTTTTTCCTCTTAGTAGACCCAGAAGATGCAAGTCCTGCACAAAATGCAAACAGTAGCCTTATTTCTCAAAGATATCACCAAAGCAGGGAATGAAACTCAGGTTTCACTGCCCCCAGCAAGGGCTGACCCAGAGACTGTTTGGGTTTATTCTTTCCACTCTTCAAACCAAGTTTAAGTTTTCCACAAAACTGAGGAGTTTCTTAGCAAAAAGTGCAAAGTTTCTGCACTCAAAGCCCTCCTTCAAATAGGAGCTCTCATGAAGGACAAGAAGGCACCCTCAGCCCCTCTGCCAGGGAAGGTTTCTGGGAGACCACATGCCAGGTAAGCACAAATGGACACTGAGTTTTCACAGACAGGGACAGCAGCTGAGGAGGAAGGCTTTCCTTCTGCCTGGCTGAATTAAAACAGTGCCTGTTTCCTGCAAAATTCCTCTGCATCCAAAGCTCAAGCAGCACATCTCCGGGGCATTCCCTGTGCCCGTGGGCTGGAGGGGCTGGGGAGTGGCAGCCCCAGAGCTGCAGGCTGCCCAGGCAGCCCAGAGTGGACATGCCTTGATGGCTGCAGAGCACCCAGAGCACAGCACAACACAGCAGAGCATGCCCTGCATCCTGCAGGCTCCCGCTGCTCAGGGGTGGTTCTGGCCATGCACCAGCAGTTAGGTACAAGACACATTGCTGTTGTCATCCTCACCCATAACGGGCAGCAAGCCCTTCAGGTCAAGGTCTAAATTAGGTATTTATGCATCTTGCTTTCATCAATTTCAGCAGGGACGAGTGGTCAAAGATGCTTTGATGCAATTTTAACCAAATTACACCTGTAAACGATACACATAAAACCTAGAAGCACCGGTAAAAGTATGTGTGCTTCAGTTTCCTGCTCCTGCAGCTTCCTTGGCTGCATGCCTGACAACATTTTGCCCAGGCTAAACAATATACAGGCAGCAGTTTGCACTGCTCCCCGTGGACAATCGCTCAGCAGCCTAATATTTTTCAGTAATGATTTTTTTCCTAAGATTCACCTTAAATTTTCTCTTGCTTAATTTCACCCCATCATTCTTAGTTATACCTTCTTGTACTGTCCTAACTATTCTCTCACTCTTTTTTTTTTTTAATTCAGGCTCCTTTCAAACTTTTCTTTCTTTCCCATCAATCATCCTCTAGCAAAGTCATAGATATGGCACTTAGCTTTTTTTTAATCCTTTCTCATCATTTGGTCCCTTCTGCTCTGATTGCTTCGTTGCTCCTCTTACTTTCTCAGCAGTTTGTCAATATTTTGAAAGGATGCTGTTCCCAGGATTTCATGCAGTGTTGCAGGTGTAGCTGACACCTACAAATCCTATTGCCACTCCAACAGAAGATCCTTATACATAAAAGCCCAAACTGCATTGATCACCATTATTTCTGCCCTCTCGTTCCCAGTTCACTACAGATAGAGTGTCCCAGCAATAAATACTGTGGGTTGTAGGACCCAGTTTTCAGGAGGTCCCTGCTTCAATTGCAACACCAGCTTGCAAAAAAGCCAGCACCAAGCTGTTTCCAAATCTGGTCTTTCTCTGCAAGCCTGCTGAGAGCATGGGCCCAAATGAAAGCAATAAATGCTTAAGAAAATCAAATTAATTGGTTTTGAGCTTTTTCAGAATATTGTTTGGAGCATCACTCCAGTCAAATTCCATCAGAGAGGCCTGAGGAACCCAGTGCAGCCCTAAAGACCCTTCAGCTGCAGCACACAAAGCAGTGACATTTTCACACAGGGAACCTTCTGCAGAAACAAGGGAAGGTTCACTTGAAACACTTCAGAGTTTGCTGTGGATCTTGTTTTTCACTCGGGAATCTACAGCTGGGGTATGTAAAGGGCAAACCTGTCATCTGTTAACAAAGGGGCTAGGGAAAGCCAAGGCTCTGAACCACAGCAATGCCAAAAACCCCCTACTCCAGAGCTCTGCCAGACACTACCAGCTCACAGACACTGCCAATTCTGCTTCTCATCGTGGAAACAAAGAGTTGAATCCCCACCAACACAACTTTAATAAAATTGCCCCATTTTTTTTTTCACCAGGACACCATAGATCATATTTTCAGTAAGTTCTGACAAATCTCTCTTAATACTGATAACTTCTTTCAGGAGTTCCTTCTGTGGCACTCTTTTCTGCACATATACCTTGAAAACTTACATTTACCATATAAACACATAATATGCAGTGTGTCTCCTAGCAGTGCTCAACTAAAGAGAAGTGAAAAGATAAAGTTTGGTGCTTACCACAGCTCAGGCAGTGCAGTGCTAACCCTCTGTTCACCACGTATTTGTGCAAGCTATAAAACAGTAACTTCCTGGAGAGATACTATGTTCTGTAATGTTCAGAAAGCGGGAGTTGGGGAGGGAAAAAAAGGCTATTTAAGCTCCTTACCCTTAAACTAGCCCACCTGAGTAGTTGCATCTGAAATGAGTTTAGCATTTAATCCTGACTCCTTCCTGCAAAAGACAAAGAAGCAAGTGACCACCCGTGCATGATTCCCTCATGTAGCTTTCAGACTATGTATATAATCAGCTGTTTCTTCACATTTTGGTTCTTTTGCAAAAACCTGTCCCTCAAAGACTGATGATCTTAACTAAAATCTTTCCAGCTGTGTTTGCTATTCACGCCAATAATGCCCAGGTGATCAAAATCAAGTCTATGAACTTGCCTTATTTCATATTGGATGAAAGAAGAGGCAATGTGGATGAGCACCAACATAGTGAAAGAGAACAAGAAAAATTTCTGCTCACACCTTTACTTATTAAGTTTCTTTAAGTTTTACTCACATCAAAAACCCTGCTAGGACAGAATGTGGTGTACAGAGACTGTATGGAGACTGAATTTCTGTGCCTATACTGCTCATTAGCTGAGCAGCATTACTCCTACCTTCTCTTAACCTATTTAATTACAAAACTGAGTGTGTGAGCTTAAACCATTCATTACAGTTCACCCGAGGGACAGAGCCACGCAATATAAATTCTTGAGACACAAGATACTCAAACCAAAAAGGGCTTAGTGGGTGTCCCTTCCTCCAGCCCACCTCTCCATTGCATTTTTTTTGTGCAAATCCCAAGGCAGATCTAAATTTCAGAGAACAGCTGTTTTCCTGAAAAATGCTAGGGAAGAAAAGTAGGCAGCAGTGAAGTATGCCCAGGGCTGGTATAGAGCTGGGAAGGCTTCACTGATCTCAGCTATCCAGGAATAATGCAACACTCTGTTGGTACTTCTCTGAGTCAAACCTAGATGTGGCATGTATTGTAAAAGCAGAACCACTTATTTCATAAACCAAATTTTATAAAGACAGTTGCCACACCAGCTGAAAATAATGGTGTCTAATGCTTAGAGGGTCTCCTACCAAAACTTCAGGTTTTTAGAGTCAGTGCAAAAATTCCAAAGCAAGCAAACAGAATTAATGTATGTAGGAGAGATCATTTCCTAGAGCCAATCTTTTGGTTAGAACCTGAAGTCTGAGAGCTTGGCTGCCCCTAAAGCCATGTATATGATGTCTAAAGTAACTCAGGAAAGACTGTAAATGCTGTAGCTGTTTTTCAAGATTCACCAGCTACTTGGCTTGGACTGCAGCTGATTGCAATCATTCTTTTAAGATGGGTTCAAATACCTTCCTTTTTTGGCTGAAATGTGCATTTTATCAATTTAATCAATTGTTTTATTCAGGTGTCATGACAAGAGGCAAAGTGGTTCTGGATTTACTTTCTCAATAGCATCTGTTACCTGCTGTACCTTGGTCACGTCTCTTCTTGTTTATCTTCATCTAAATTGAATAGTACCAATCTTTTCACTCTCTCCTCATTCAGAAGTCTTTCCACATCTCCACAAATTTCCATCATCCCAGTATAAGTTCTGAAATTCCTGCTATTTCCTTTCTGAGTCAGAGTAATAAGAACTTCAGGAAAAGTAAGTTTCTTTATAATAATGTCATTCTAACAGTCTGTTATTTTTCTCTCCTGTTGGATACCATTCATTTGACTTTTAAGCACTGCAGGACACAGAAGGGAGCCCTTCACTGTGATGTCCAGAGTGATGCCCACATCTCTTTCACAAGTGGTTACCATGAATTGGGAACCCATAATATGATCCAGATCTTCCCTCATAATCTCTGCCATCTCTGCTGATGCTGAGCACTCCAGAGCCTCTCTTTATTCATTCTGTCAGACCAAAGAAGCTGATTGCATTTACTACTCTCCTAAGGCCAAACCCCAAGGATTTTAGTCCTTAGATTAAATCAAGCTTGTCCTGAAGGCAGTGGGAGTTTGCCAGAGCACAAAAACTGAGTCAAACTCAGCCCTTCAAACTCAGAGCAGCTCAGACCTTGTTCATAATGAGCACTGGGGCCAGAAGGTCAGAGGAGTGGGAGAAGCTGTAATTGAAGAACATTTATTGTCAAATCATCAACACAGTGTTTCCATACCTTGCAAATCCTCTCCCCACAAGCCCTTCACTTCTCTTTTGCTGGCTTCAAAAAGTGAGACTGCAGAAAGATTCAGAGACAACAAAAGCCTCCATTCCACCCCCGCCAGCCTCCTTGGCTAAGCTGGTGAGCAGCACAGCTCCAGCCCCATGCACTGACCGAGCCACACAGCCCAGGGTGGGTTCACAGGGGTCTCACTCCTTGGCCCAGCACCCTCCACAAGTTCTGTTTCTCATTACTTAAAATCTGTGACAGATTTGCCACTCATTGCAAGCAGCCTATGGTTTATGGCATTTGAGAATAAGGGCTACCCTTAGCAAGCATTTTTGACAACCATTCCCTGCCTTGTTCAGGCTGGTAAGCAGCACACATCTGGCCAGATGTGCTGAGGAGCTGATGGATCTAGAGGCATCAGAGCAGAGGGCAGGTCGTGCTGGCAGGATTTGGCCCAGAAACAGCCCCAGCAGCCTGTCCTCAGGTCACAGCAGTGCTGAGAACACAGGGCAGCTGAGGGCAGTACTGGTGGCCATGGCAAAGCCTGCTGAGGCTCTGGGCTCGGCACAGTTAGAGCTTCCCAGGCGATGGCAAAGCCCAGATGCAGCACGGGCAGAGTCTGGGGATTCATCCATTTAACCTGCCTGGTCCAGAGACCTGGCGTGTGCTCACCACCTTGACTTTGTGAGGAAGCACATTTTGGATCACTCATTTAAAAATGTGTTCTCTTAATTTTCTATACCTTTAGGTGCCTGTGGACTCAGCATCAGCTTCTTCTGCAATCTAAGAGATGCAATAGGATTTTATTGACTGTTACAGAAATATATTTGCATGTGTTTATATAGCAGATACTAGGATGCATTGTTAAGCACAGAGACGCTTTGTCACTACCTGCTATTAAAATAAAATTTAATAATCTGTATCCATCAACTGTAGCCACCACAGACCAACAGGGACCAACACTCAGTCATCATGCATTTCTAGCATAATGAATATATCTGTACAAAATACACAATGGGCATTTCAATTTCTAATACCACTGTCCCTATACCATTTGCATTTGTTATTTGTATTCATGAACATTTCCAGAACTAGGCAAGAAAATAAAATATTTTTCTTCAGGAATTTGAGTGAGTTGCTGGACAATGGATTGCAGGATATCATCATGATCCAGTCTTTCACATTACAGACTTGCAAAATATATAATTAATAATAATTATAATTATAATAATACCACCAACACAAAACATAAAGGGAAGAAAAACAGAGCGAGTATCCTGCCACTCTTAAGCAAAGCCAGTTGGGCTAAAACATTATAATCTCAGTCTAAAAATAACCTCACATTAGACCTGAGTCCTGAAAAATAGAAGATGAGAAGATCAAAGAAAGAAAACCAATATTCTTCTCCAGTTTAAGTGTCTTGCTTTTCGGATGGCCATGTTTTCACTTAGCTTTTCTTTGGATATGCTTTTATTTTACAGAGCCTCGAGAAGAAAACAAAACCTCTTCTGAAACAGGACACCTTTGTCAGGGTGACTCGATGATGCCACAGGTCCAGAAACAGGGGACCCAAATGTTAATTCATGCTCATAGATTGTGCATAGAAGTTGTAGAGAACAACATTATACCTAACATGCTGAAGAAATCTGCATCTATTAATTGAGATGCTTCATGACTTTGTATAATAGAACAGAACAGGTGAGAAATTAAAATATTAACCCAGAGCAACCCTGGATGGATTTTGGGCTGAGTATTGAAGAAAATATCAAATTAATTACAAGCATGGATTATTTAAAGGTCTGTCAGATGACACAGGTATGGCAATTTCGCTAAGCAAATGCAACATTAGCCTCCGTTTCCAAAAATATTTTCTCACTAACTTTTTATTAGCTTGAGGTACTACTTGGTAAAAATCAGTGTTCTGGGGAGCCCTCATGATGAATAAACAACACACACAAAAAGCTGCTTGTCAGCTGCACTGGAGAAGACTACCCAAAAGGAATTCTATACCAGAGAAAACAATAGATATAGAGCAATGAGTTAAATCCTAACACACACATGACAAGACCACAGGTAGGATGGGGCAGAGAAGACAAAAATGTTCCTCTAGATCTTGGGCAGAGGCAGTCCCTGCACCTGTCACCCTCCAACCCTAGGTGAGACTGATAGAAGCAGTGCTATGGGTACGTCTTGTGAGATAACAAACACCAAAATTAAACCAAGGTTTGGCCTTAAGAAATCCATTCCAGGCATAGATCCATTCTTCCCCAAATTATCTTGCCTCAAGGTTTTACAATTAGCCTATGTGACATGTAAGTACCTGTATTTATCTACTTTCACTCCCAGACTTTGGCTGTGGCATCCTGAACACAGCAGAAGACAGCAAAGAGTTAAATTCACATGTGCTATGTGAGATTTAGGTTAAAAATTGTTGAACTGCTTGAAGTTATTTTTTACCAGATCTTTTTGTATTCTGCAAGAAAAGGGGGTCTGGGAACCAAGTAAAATAGTTCTGCTGGAGGCAAGCAGAAAAAGGATACAAAAATGAGGTTGAAAGAAATAGGTCTATAAATCTGACATCCAGTGCCCTGGTCTTGCAATGTGATCTGCACCTGCAACTAGAGCAATTGATTTCAGCAGGACCCGTGCAAACCCAAGCACCTGTCACACACAGCCCCTGGCAGGGCTGGGCTCGCACTGCTGCACAGCTCGGCCGGCTTTGGCACAACTTCATCACACCCTGTGCAAGGCGGAGTGCAGATCTTCAAAGTACTTTTTGCAAGGAAAGATTCCCATGGACCCTTTAGATCCCCTATATTTTCACAATGCTTTTGCTGTTGACTCACGACCATCATATCCTCCAGACCATCTATTTATGTGCCACACAATTAGTGTGTCTTGAACA
>NC_142249.1:19653387-19735887 GCF_052056855.1 Sturnus vulgaris | reverse complement strand
TTAAGAGCTAAAGACAGCCTTGCCATTTCAAGGCACTATTTATAATATCCCTGCAAAGTACCAGTAGGAGCAGAGACATCATAGCCTAGATCTGGGCATTGGCTGCCATGAGGAATCCAAACTGGCACAGTTTTCTCCAGGGGGTCTTTCATTTCATGCTACTGAGGTGACACTGGCACCAGCACCTGCTGCTCACCCCCATCCTCCTCGGTCATGCCCACCTGGTGCAGACAGGCACTGGAGGGCTCCAGGCACAGAGAAGCCCAAGCCTGGCACAGCACTGGCTTTGCTGTTAAGTCTTGAGAGATTTCCTTGCTCATTTGTTTTTGTTTAAATGTTCTCTACAAAAAGAATTTAGTTTGTGGAGGGCAAAACAAGAGCCAAGGCCTGCATTTTCCCACTGCAAGATAAGTAAGAAACTTCCGCATTCTCATACCAGAATAACCACCACAAATACCATGTAATTGTTGACATGAGAGCTTCTTTCTCCAGTAACTGCACTTCCCAGAGCTTCCTGTGATTTCTTGGCTAAGAGTATTTTCTTATTCAGTGAAAACAGACTCATTCTCTAGAGATATGCCTTAGAACTCCAGTAAATAATAGTTTTTTTTAAATTTACTTGCAGTCCTAGCATACTTTCAGCATAAAAGACAGTAAGTTAATATCTGAAAGATGTCTTTTCTCTCTAACATCTTCTGGCCTCCCACATCACATGGAAAATGACACACATTGCCCACAGCTAAGGAATTTTCAACTAAGCATTACAGAAACCACTAACTGTTTATCTGCAATAATAAATATTTCAATTCATAATTACTTGGACAAACACCACATTACAGTAAGACTTCCAAGGAAGTAATTGGTACAACAAAAGTTCAATAAAAACATGGTGATTCCCTTTAGACCTAGAGACACTGTCCTTGTCATTACAAATGAAAAGTATTGGTAGACAAATCATCCTGTATAATCTGAGGCATTTGAAATGAATCTTGGGTTTATCAAAAGTGCTTGAATTTAGAACTTAGTATTACCATGTTTATTCCTTCTTATACCTGCTGTATAGAAGCAAGCATTCAGCTTATTCAGTGTGCCAGTTATCACCACTATAATCATATACAATAGTGAACACATACAAACAGAACACAAAAATTCACTTTTCTAGAATTCTACCATGATCCTTACAAAAAGGGTCCCTATCCAAGCCTTTTTTCATTCAATGAAGGGATAATCACTCAATTAAATGTTATTAGTCTGGTATTGTTCAGATATTAAATACCAGGTAATATTCCAGCCTAGTATAAGCTCAGAGAGCAGAGTTTATTAAATCATTATTTTTTAAAGACTGAAAAATTTTTTACAAAGAGAAGAGGGACGTTGGTCACTATTAAACACATACATATTGAAAAAAATACATGCATCTTTTATCCGTAGATATATCACAGAATTTAGCCAGAGATGGAGTCCATTGACTGAGAATCCTTACAAAAATAAAATTAAAGCTGGTATTAACCAACTCTTCTGAGCACCAAAATCCAAAGCTTAACAACAGTCATAAGACATGCATTACTCAAATGCAGCTCAAAGTACACTCCCCAACAAGCCATGTTTTGGAAGATGTACAGACACACCTTCCTCAGCCAGTCCTGGGTAACCAGGCATTTGCAGAGCCATGACATCAGCTTTCTCAATCCTCCTGCTCAAGGAATATTTTTCTATCTCAGCTATTATGTCAGTGATGGAAATTAGAGTGGCAGCAGCATCCTTGACCTGAAGAGTGCATTTCTGAAAGCCACAGTATTTGGAGGAACGTCCCTGCAGCCTCAGTGTGGCAGCCTTTGGCAGAACCTGAAGAAAGCAACAGCCAGGCAGCACACCCTGACCAGAGGTGGAGGCAGCACCTGTGGAAGGATCTTACAACCACTAAGCCAAGTTTTCAGTGCAGCAGTACTGGCTCAGGGGGAAATCTCAGAGCATTAAGCAGAATACACTATCCCAAACACATAGCTGGATGCTCCACTATAAACATGAACTTTCAGTTATTTAACAATTCATAAACATGTGTTTAGCTACTGAGCTTTTTGATATCCCGTATTTTTACCAATCTACCTTCTAAGCCCAAAAGCAAAGATAATGGAGAATCAGCATTAGTTTCTCCAAGGGAAGGCAAAAGACAAGATATATTCTTGTACATTTGGTATGCATATTTTTGGGAGTTATACAACTTTAGTTTTGCAAAGCAATTTTCCAAACTTTCAGTGACAAACAAATCTGATATGAAAACTCTTACATCAGCAGGGTTGGTTTGCAGATGTTATTTGTGCTGTTTATTTATCAAAAATAACTAGAAAATATTTTTAAAACATCATTCCAGACTGTACAAATAGGAATGTGACATGGGCTGTCTATTTTACTTATACCATTTTACTGCTTCGTATTCTGAGCAAACAGAGAGGCTATTTTCCCCAGGGGTTCAGGAGGGCATACTATTTCATTTCTTCAGAAAATTGTTTCTCTGGGTTTCAATCTTTTTAGCTAGATATGACAAAATATAATATCAAGAACACTTATGCTTTTTATCAGCTCTATTTTCAAAGCATAAATAATAGATCAGTATATATTTAAGTCAGGTGACCAAGTCTTATTTGTGAAATCAAATAAGCGTTTTGCAGTTTTTAAATGATGCTGTACATTTTCACTAGAGCATCATTATGCCTTTAAAATGCTTTCAAAAGACTAATTTATAAGCATGAAGTGATTTTGAAGATATTTCACTAGTGTTAATAATACCTCACTCAGGTAGCATTCAATTTTCTGAATCCTTGGGTTAATGAGGCAAATAAATCAAAATTAAATTGGCATAGGGAAAAAAAAATCAAACAAAATTGCATCTATTACGTTATACATTCTGAGACGCCTTCAGTACTGTTCACAATGGCAAACAATATTCCAGCTCCCAGAATCATTACACTTCCTCAGAATCTGAGATTAATCTCACAATCTGAGATTTAAAATCAAATAGATCAGACTTCATGACTAGACAAACATAACACCTTATTATGATGTATCAGGAGTATTCACAAAATGTTGTGCACAGTCTTAGCCAAGTACTTTCCATTAAGTGTCCATAACTTCAGCTGCTTACCGTTTCTTCAATAATTCAACCAATTCCTTCCAGGAGGATTTTACCATTGCAAACTGCTAGGTCTTTTAAGATAAGCCTTAAAAAGAAAATAAATTCTGCAACCAGGCCATCACTCACCATTTTTTTAAAAAGCCACAGAATCACACAGATGTAGGCAAATAGCTGAAACAAACAAAAATCCTAGCATTTCTGAAAAATAAATACTTCTAGTCATACTGCTATAGTATGAACCATGGAAAAAATATTACCTTTACCCCTTGCTCTAAAATAGGAAAGGAAATATTTTATAGATACTATAAAAAAGATCCTACTGCTGGGGAATACCAGTGTTTCAGCTCTTTTTAAAAAGTGGTTAATAATATACAATATAGAAAACTATATAGACCAAAGTTGTTAGCAGAAGTAATAAATTCAGCATGAGCAAGTAACAACCAACAAATACTGCCATGCAATGAGCAGTTGCCATTGTTATCCTCTTATTACTTGTAGTCAAGTAACAAATGCACTTCTCCACCCAGAGGCACCTACCTGCACAAGGGCAGCCTTTCAGCCTAAGGAACTTAGTGTGAACATGGAGCCCCAGCTGAGAAACAAACTTCCCCACTGAGCTGCCATCACCTGCTTAGCCAGCACCATAGACTCAAGACTTCCATATATACAGTATTCACATTTTTTAATGGAAAACACTGCAAAAAAGTAGGTTGGGTGGTTTTATAAAGTAAGTTACTACTGGCTATTAACATTTAAAATTTAATGACAGTAAAAAAAACCAAAAACTCTACTTTTTTGCATATTTTAAAGGAGTTAAGGGCCCAAGTGCCCTTAAGTGGCACAGGCCAAAAGCAACAAGAAACAAACCAAAAATACATTTGCATGCTGTCCTCAGGTTGCACCTTCCTTGTGGCTTTGCAAAACAATGTGTATGGTCAAGAGCTTGCTTAGGAGCAAGTTACATGGTGATCTAATAAATTTGTTTTGATTTTACTCCCTGGGGACAAACAACACCACAATAGCTACTTGCTAGAAAATAGTGAGCAAAAAAAGACACCTTACCATTGCATTAGAAAAGCTTTTAGTTTTATCAGTCTATAACAAGTGCATATGTGCAGCAAGTGAGCAACCTCCACAGGCAGGAATTAAAAGACAAAGCCAGCCTAGCAAAAACATCCCTCTGCTTATGCAAGGTTTGGAAGGGAGTGGCTCTATTCAGTTTCTATTCCACATCAGCCACTGAACCACCAGAGTAAGCTGCCTCCTGTGCCCCAGAATGGCCAAATGGTACTGGGGGCTAGGGGTTTACATTTCTGACAGCTTAAAGAAAGCCATTCCAAAAGGTGTTGATTTCACCTCAATATAGAAAAAGATAAGCACTTCCCCAGCTCCTGAATTAAAGTTCAGTGCCTAACTCTGGCACACCAACACCCCTCAGTGCTTGGCTGCTGAGGAGGCAGGTATTTTACAAGAACATGAAGTTCTATTTCAAATTATTCCTTCGAGTTTGGGTTGTGACAGACAACACTGACAGAGTCACCATTCAGTGGTTACTCAACTGTTTGCTCAGAATGACACAGTAATTTTATTCTGATTCTTAGTCCACAGAACAGAAACCACAACTGCTGTCAGTCCTCTCAAGGCCTTATGCTCTTTGGCAAGGAGCACTGATCTGTGTTTTTACAGCACTACCAGGTAGTGGGTGTGCACTATCATTATCCAAATAATTTATAACAACAAGTGAGAAAGAACATCTGGAAATAAACCAAATGCATCTTGATCTGCTCAGGAAAAAGATGAAATATTGCTGGGGTACCTAAAAACAGCCTCTTAAATCAGTATGTGATGCACGTCTGAGATGCTCTGAAAGGCACTTAAAAGCATGTAAACTTGCATTATTACCATGCACAGAACCAACTCATGAGTATTATCACGGGAGCAACATGAACACAGTGACATGTCAACTGCCTGCAGGATCAGGCATTGGCCATAAATTAAAAGATGAAATTTGGATTGCATTAGAACACAACAAAAATGTTTAAAGAAACTCTCGCAGAAAAAAAGTATTGTAAGAACCAATGGCACCAGACTCCTTTCTACCACTAAAACAATGTTAATTTAAAAGCCCAGACTCATTTGAAAACATTCACCTGTAAATTAGGAAGTCCCTAGAGATTAATTTCTGCACTTACACTATTTGCAAAAAATATTTAACTTAAAGGCATCCCTTTTTTCCTGAAATAATTGCTTGCAAGATGAGAACTAAAACACAATCTGAAGTGTAGTAAAGGTAATTGCTGCACTTACTGCTCATGTCATGTTGATGTATTACTACGTATCAAAGGTCACAGTTCTGTACTCATACATTATCAAATTTGAAAGAGCAATATTCGAATCCGACCAACCTTTAAACTGCCCGGAATCTGTGTGAAAATGGATGTGGCTAACTTGGATTTAAAAAAAAAGAAAAATGAACCCATGTTTCGGAAGCTGAGGGGTCAATCAAGGCAGACTGACAGGGTTACGTGTCACTTCTGTGCATCTAATACCCTCTTAGATTATCAATGAGGTGCAGTACACTGATCACAAGCTAAAGCAGCTGTGCTAATGAAAATGAAACAGTCTGAAAAAAATAGGTAATACAGGCCTGTGACACAGGGCAGTACCTTGTGGACAATAATGGAGGAATAAGGACATAAATCACCATTTAGATACAATAAAACCTGCAATACCCATCCTGAAACGTCTATGGAATCGTGGGCCAAAGTCAGCATCTGCACAACTCCACAATTCTCTCTGAAGCTGCCACATATTTTCAATCCTGAATCAAGGCAGGTTTTCCCTGCCTCTACTTCAGCACACACAACACTTCACAGTCCCGTGCCAGCCTGACCTTTGAGGGTGGAGAGCTGGCTGCTGATGCCATGAGCCAGGAGTTCTCACAATTGGTTGTAGCACAGACAAATGGGTCTTATCAGAAACGACTCAACCTTGAACAACTTTCTTCTCCTACATATGCCAGTCCAACTGGGGGGCAGGGACTGCACTAAAGAGGCAGGGGCATATCCTCATCTTTGGTAACATATGGATGGGATCCTTAAAAACATCCAAGTAACTACAAAACTCAAGTTGATTGAGAACAGCCCACACAGAAGGAATTATTAAAACAGAATTATCACCTTAAATCATCAGTTAAGCTCAGGTAAATAAATAGCTTTTTCATAACCAGTTTTTTCCTTGAGAAGTTACATACACAGGAAAGACAGCACATATTCAAATAACAAGCTATGCAATTTAATTTCATATGCTTTAAAATTGGCTTCATTTGGCTTCAAAATAGAAAATTTCAAAAGGGGAGCACAAGTTCAAATATTTTCTCAATTACAAACAGAAAAGCTAAGACAGACATTTCAGGAAGTCTATTAGAGCTTAAGAATTCACAGTAATTAATGTTTCTGCCATTGATTTTAAATGAATTTCAACTGCAGGTGATGTATAGTCAAGGCTACAGCTAGGATTAAAATGATACTTCTGATTAAAGATAATATTTATAGTACATAAACACACATACCCTTTACTAATGCAACAAGGCTATTACAGCAATAGCGTCTATAAATATACAGGATCTCCTGTTTAAATAAAAGCACAATATACAAAAAAATACAAGTACAAACATTCCTAAAGAAATAAAAACTTTCACATTTCCTTTCAAACATCACTCAAAATAGTTTTCTTAAAATGAATTTTCTTGGTGGTTTTGGAAAATGTTTTTTAGTGCTGAACAAGTCAAAATTAAGTTTCATCAACTGAGCAGAACTCCTTGAAGTGATGCAAGTAATAAGAGGGTAGACCACTTGAGAAGAGCTGGAAGGTCTTTGTTGCTTGAGTTTTCTACAAATCCAGCTTCTCTATTTTCAGTGAGGCAGCAAAATGGAGAAAGAAAGAGAGAAAGAATGATTATTTCAATATAAGTTACAAATTTAGAGATGACTTCGAATTTACAAATTGAACACCCAAATCTGTCAGCTCTCCAGTTTCTGCACCCCGTTTTCTCTTATATCTGTTTATCTCAGGATCTTGCTGCATGTATTCCTCTGGCAATTGCAATCTCCCTTGTGCAAATTATTTTTGTCACACAACAAAAGAAGAATACTTGATTTCAGAGTGGCAAAGGCTTATGAAGCCCTCCTGAAAAACATCATTAATTGTTCACTGAAAATCCTAGCAGTACAATGCTAGGTACATACAGTGGCAGTCCTGAAATAGGTTTATTCCCACAGTGACTACTGTGAGAAATAACCAGTATTACAAGACTTGGTCAGGACATCCCCATCTAACCAAAAATTTACGTCATGATCAAATTGATTTTATGCAACCTTGAAAGTTATATTATGATACAGTGCTTTAGATTTTTCACTGTTGCAAAGTTAAATAATCTATCGAGAATCTTTGAAGTGTTTGCTTTAATCTCAAAACCCCTTGCTTTGGGAACAAATTATTGTATAATCAATACATTTCATTTTAAAGCCCTTCTCACTATCCTGCCTATCATACACCTCTCTAGGTCTTATTCTTCATAGAATCACAGAATCGTTATTCTTTCAGAGAAAAGATTGAGTGTGACCTGACAAGATCCTAGAGAGGTCCACAAATCAAAAGCAACGGTGAAGTCAAATTCCTTGAGACTCGCCATCTTAAGGGACAACTCAATTTCTTATTTTTTAAAATGCTGGGGGGTAGCAGCTCCCATTGTTAAACACTATTGGAGCTTATTCTATTTGTTGTGTAAACAAACCTCTAGTAAAAACCCAAGGCTAAGAAATTCCCACCTACTCAGGATGCCATTCTTTTCCTCCAAACACCAAGAATCCAAACTAGGGAGTACACTGAATTTCAGACTACCAGACAATCTCAACTAGGACATATTTCTGATTGAAGGTTACAGTTTGTCCTTTGACAGAAACTTTGGTGCATTACTACACAGGACCTGGAGCCAACAACCCTATGCCAGTCAACCCTATCAGCTGTAATTCCTTGCCTTCATCACCTTCCACAAGCCTGAGGCATATGAATTCCACCTAAAGACCACACCATGGAAGAGAGGAGCAGTGCCAAAGACCAGTAATCATTCCACACACATTTTCCTGTCAGTTAAACAAAACTTTCTGACAACCACCAAAAATCTCTGTCACCCATATACTACCATTAAATACATTCTTAAGCAATTATAAGAAATCACATGCCATCAATCAAATACAATCCACTGGCCATGGAGCAATCTTTTATTGCCCTCTCATTCTCCAACTTAATTTTAAATCTAATCCCTCCTGCAAGCCTATTTGTCCAAATTATTTAGAACTTTCAAATTTCCAGTCTTTATTCCTGGAAAACTTACTCTCCTCCCAATGTTTATGATGTATCTACAGCTTTTTTTAAAATTAGCCTGTATTAGAGATATGTTTTCTGAACAGTCTCCTTCAGAGTCTCACTACACCAGAAATCTGGAGAGGGTTGCATTTTACCAATTCTAGAAGGGAACTGAAACATGAGATGCTGACATCTGAGGCATTAACTTTTAACCACTTGACTGGACAGCAAAGAACCTCTCAGAGAGATTAGGGGAAAAAAACAAATTAAACTAAAGCCAGTCTGTAATACACAGAAGGAAATGAAGGCCTAAAGATTTTGCTTGAGAACACTCAGTGAGCTGGTCAAATGATTATTTGCCACACAAATAATGTGCCAAAGACACAAAATGAATCTTCAAGGTTATTGTTCTAGTGCAACATTCACAGACAGGACATCCCTTGCCCCATGAAGTTTTCCTCATTGTAGGACAAAACCTCACTCCAGCAGCAGAATAAATAAGGAGAAGCAGCTTATTTAAAACTTTCTTTACATCCAGCATTCTTGTACTGAATGTGTTAAGACTTCACAAAAATTAAAGACTAAGTTCTTAATAGCAGACTTAGCTACTGAATAAGGAAAGTTTCCTCTAGCCTACTCATTCCTCCAGCACCACATATCCACAAGTCATAAATGTTGCTAAGTTCAGAACCATGTACCAATAAAGAAGTGTTTCTCCTAGCCTCTGAAGTTTAAAAAAGTTTAGAAGTATCTCATAATAGCCAGATGGCCTTTTTTCCAGCAAGTTATTATCATATGCTCATTCTGGAATTAACTCTAAAAAGCAAACAAACTTCTCCAAAATGATTCCTTGTCAATTGCATTCTTATTATTTCTGAGGTAAGAACATGATATTAACCTGAGTTACATACTGCCTTGTGGTAACAGCCAAATCCTACTGCATTTTCTGAAAAAAATCTCTTCAAGCTCATCTTTTTTATCTCTTGATTTGTCTTTGTTCCAAAAGAAAAAAAACATTATCCCTTTCCTCCCCCAACTGTTTCACTCCATCATTAAGTCCTTCCATCAGCTTCTACTCATGTACCACATGGGGTTCAATCTTCTTGACTTCAAGGCAACCATACCCACCCTTGGTTACTTGCTTTTTATAATCTCTAGATATTTCTAAACCATCAGCTATTGCATTCTCTTCATTTGCCATTCCTTGAGAGCTTCTCTTTCCTGCACGAAGGCTAAACAGATGTCTTGAGAAATCATCATACCAAGATTCCACTAAATGTTTTAACTCAAAATGTCCAAGGGCAATCAATTGTGTTCTCCTTTAGAAGTATTAGAATTTGAAATACTATTGCCTTTTTTAACTCGCTTCTAAAGTAAAATTGACATTTGACCACCTCACTTCAATTTATTTTGAACAAGAACACTCATTTGTCTTTTGTGGCAGAGTTTCTGTACAGCCAAGATAACTCCTCCCTAAATTTAACTATAAATTTAGTTAATTTATAAACTAAGTGAATAAAGGACATCTCTGCAGTTATTCACAATATTCCAGAGTCAATAAAAACACTGCACCAACAAGCTTGCTAAGTATTACTTCACTACCCTACTCAGTTTTGCTTTTCATCCCAGCCACAGAAAAAAGGGGGCTCCTATGACATGGTAGAAGCCTCGTCCTGTGAGAAATCTCAGTACTTCTGAAAAAATTGAGATTTGAGTACATGCCAAGAAGTCAGAAGACAACAAAACATGGAACCACGGTATTTCTGTATTTTCTTCTCTCCATTCTTAAGAGTCAAACTGCAACTGGATTAAATATGACAATTACTGTACTTTTTTTGTCTACATACTCCTACCTCCAAGGGCTTTTTTGGTGTTAATGACATGACTAAGTGTGGTTACTGCTGTTCATTTACAGGTATTTTTGGATTCAATTCCTGTTGGACAGGTGCCCTTTACTACTGCCACACTTCTAGTACACAGAAGCCAAGAAGCAACTGCTGCAGAAACAGAATTCTCTTCCCATATTTGTATCAGGACTGGGGCACCCACACTTGGCAGCAGTAACATGTGAACGCTTACTGTAAAATGAGAAAAGCTCAGTCCATAACAGTCACATGTATCATCATGAACCTGAGTTCACCCACAGATTAACCCTGTGCCCTCAGTTACTAACACTGCTTTAAAACTCTGAAAAATTAGAAAGTTAAAAATAGATTTTTTTCTCTATCAAAATTCTAGGACATCCTTAACATAATCTTCAAGCCTTCTGAAGCAGTGAATGGAAACGAATGCTCAGAAACTTTTTTAATGTATGAAAGTATTTTCAGACAATTCTATCATGCACTTAGAACAGATGTAAATCTTCCTGTGCTCAAAAGTAACAGATATTTTTAGGTCACAAAGCAGGTTTTCATATTGTAAAAAGTATTTGTTTTCACATCAGATTGACTGTCTCACTTGATCCTTCAGTGATATATTAAACAAAAATTACCAATCACTTCCGTGGAAAGTTTCTCATGTCACATTTAAGACTCTTGGGAGAAAAATACCCCACTCCCCTCCAAATATTAAGTCTCCTTTTTCAAAAAATGTTCATATTCCCAAAAACCTAAGAAACATCAGCTTCTTTGACAAAAGCAGGACACATGAAAATACACATGTCCCAGGCTAATGAAAACATTTTTAATACATAGGTCCAATATCAACAGTTTTCTCAGCCAATTCTATAGATATTACATGCATTACACCTCAGTCACTGCTTGTCATAGAAAGGACCTGAAATTACTCTACAAAAGACCAGACACTTCAGATGCACATTTTTAAAAGGAAGTAATATCTGTGCCTAGAGTAACCTTAAAGTTCTGAGCTGACAGTAATTCATGCCTTCATCTCCCATATGATGGATCAGGATATCAAATTTTACTTGTTTTTAGTGCTTAGAATGCACGTACACCCAACAATTTACTGTGCTGAATTACTCACATAGTCTGTTTTTTTTCCTCTCCAAAGAAATAAGCCTTTAAGCAGATAAATCAGTGAGGCACAAAATGCAGTGTAGAGATTAGCAACTTACAAAGTAATAAGTAAGCTTTGCCACCTTTCAGGCAAAATTATTTCTATTTTAAATAATTTCTGTAATCTAAAATATATTCTCTGAAAGTATTAAAAAATTCCCCTATCACTTTGTACCTTGTACTTTTATCATACTGTAATAATACACGTTCTGAAACTGTTCTCTTTGTATTCCTAACTAAGACAGTCACACACAAAATGCTCATTTGCTAATTGTTCACGTAAGTATATACCTATGAGTACTCCTTTAAGCACATGCCTACATTCTGTCTATTAAGACTACTAATTAAAACATTAATTGCAATTTACATAGCAAAGCAGAAAAAGATTTCTTCCTTAATCTAAATACAGACCACACTTGATTCTGACTGATGCAAGGCTGACCTTCTAAACTATCCCCAAATAATGAGATAATAAAGCATGTATTTGAAAAAGAAAATTAATTATTGTTGTTCATTTAATAATGATGTCTTGTATAAAGACATGGATACTAAGGTCACATTTAGAAACATGCTTTCCTGGTAGAGGACTCAAACTACTAAGATGGAGGGGAGGTTTTGTTGCCTTTACAGTGTAAAAACCATTTCCCTTCAGAACCAAAACATTAGATTAAAAATGGTTTTGAAATTTTCCCTCTCCCTGTAGTGCGGTACACAACACTGCACAACATAAAACTTTTATCAGAAGTATTACTAAATCAACCACGTCAAATATGTTCAGCATTTATTTCTAAAAAAATCTGATTGACTTAGGTACCTCACAGACACCAGAAAACTTCTAATCCAGGATCCCAGCTGTTAGATTTAACAGGAAATGTGTAACAAGTGTCCTTAGCTTAAAAAGCAAGGAAATAAAAAATTTACATTTTCAGTAATCCAGCAGCAAATATTCATTGCAATTGTAACATTAATAGTATCAACAAGCTTTAGGTACAGTTAGAAAAGCCTTTTGGCAAATGCACATGCGCTCCCCCTTTTCATCAGGGATCTATTTCTATTCTATCAAGGCCACCTCAGCTACAAATCGACATGCTCCTTTTAAGGTGGCACATTCCTTCTGAACTTGCACAAAGTAACTGTAGCTGCATACAGCAGAACATGAATTCTCTTCAGTTTTAGGAATCACAAAGCAAGTATTGCTGCTAGATGTCTTTATTTTCCTTTAACAAAATACACAAAGGCACAAAATTCACTTTTATCTTGTCATTATTGTACAGATATAAATAGTGCTTTGTATTCAAGTACAATCAAGTGCAGAGACTTCTTATATTTTATGTAAACACAAAACAGTTTTGCATGTAGGTGCCTCCGGTTCATCTGCAAAGCAAACACCAAAGGAGATGCCATTTATCCAAGTGCCATATAACTGAATTCTGTCAAAAAGTTAGACAATGAATAATATTAACACCACTGCAATGACACTTTCATATGCTTAAGTCAAATGTCAGATGACACTTGAGCTTGTAAACATCTGTGTATTAAACATGTACTCAATCCATTTTAACAGGGCAGCATTAGAAAGTATCTTGAGTTCACTAGACCAAACTTACTATGTCAGATGCCATCAGGAATTGTTCTTTATGTGTGACAGCTAAAGAGAAGTCAAATTGTAAGTCACCCTTAGCAAAGCTTGTACCTGGAAGTTTTTAAATACACAAACTAAACAAGGGCTACAACGGTTAGACTTCAACCAACTACACATTCTATGTGTTAACTTAAAGAGACATGCTTAATTTACAATACCCACTTTTACACATAGTTTGACACACTGTGGCAGTTGAGGCAGTTTAAGCCCAAGCAAGATTTTTAAGTTGTACCATTAAAAAAAAGCTCACCTGAATAGTAACAACAGGCATGAACAAAGCTAAAAACTAGCTACAGAAGGCACTTGAAGTATTTTATTCTGCTTTTATTAAAGGTTCTTCACTTTGTTCAGCTGAAGTAGACTCTGAAATAGCCTCTTCAGTTGCTGAAATGTTTTCTGCTTCTTTTTCAGTTTCTTCAGCTAGCTTATCATTTAGATGCTCAGAACTCGGTGCTTTATCATCTGTGTCATTTGTCTCAACGAGCTGGTTCACATCATCTTCAGATTCTGTGAAGAGAAAAATGACAAAATAGCCATTTTCAGAAATTAAGAGGCAGCTAATATTCTTAAAAAGCAAATGAAATATTTTGCAATCGCATACAGGTTTTGACTAGTAACTGCATGATGTTCTCAACTCATAAAAACTTCGATTTTTCTAAGATGGTCACAGGTAAAACAATTAAAATTCAAGGGGGGAAAAAATAAATAACTATGGAAAAGAGCTTAGCTCCCACTAAGAAAATACGTATTATTTGCATGTTCATCCTCAACAGAAGCTTTCTAAGCTTGTTTACTAAAGTGAGACCTTAGAAACACATGATGGCAATTCAGTTTCTGTTTGGTAATGTCAGTTTCACCAACTGTTTAACTTTTTTTATAACAGTTCATTCGGTACACAAGCTAAAATATTCTACTTGATGACAACTACTTTAAACATAAGGAGTCTAATAATCAGGAAAAAAAAAAAAAACCCTAACAAATATATCAAACCAGACAATGAAAATTATTATATACTCTGTCTTCCCAGGGGTAGTTGTAGGATGGTTGCACAGGAGTGAGTATACTTACTCCTCATCCAGGATAAGAGTTTCTTTGAAAATACACATATTTTCAAGATCAAACATTTATTTTAAGTACTGCCTCTAAAGAAGTAAATTCTATCTTCACTACAGGAATTCAGTAGCATATGAGAAGAGTCATGTTTTGAAGTAAGCATAAGCACTGAAAAACTGAACAGTGTTGCATTAAATGATACAAAGGTATTGTAGAATGGTATTGCTGATGGCAGTTGATTTATTGACTAGTATTACTATACTATATACTACACACTACTAATGCATACTGTGAAGATGAATAGTGTGCAAAACTGATGCAAAGTTACAGCTCAAAAATGTTACCCTTATCAAGTGCTTTTAACTTCATAGAGTGGTTTGGGTTAGAAGCAACTTTAAAGATCAATCTAATTCCAACCTTTTCCTACACCAAGTTGCTCAAATCCCCATCCAACTGGGTCTTGAAAATTTCCAGGTATGGAGTAGTCACAGCTTCTCTGGGCAGCCTGTCACAGGGTCTCATCCCTCTTCACAGTGAAAAATTTCCTCCCAATACCTAATCTAAACCCCCTGTTTCATTTCATACCCATTCTGCCTTGTCCTGTCACTGCATGCCCTTGTATAATGTCCCTCCTGTCCAGCTTTCCTGAGGCCCCTTTAGATCCTGGAAGGTGCTCTATGGTGACCCCAAAGCCTTCTGTTCTCCAGGCTGTACAGCTCCAACCCTCTCAGCCTGTCATCACAGGACAGGTGCTCCAGCCCTCTGACCATATTTGTGGCCCTCCTCCAGACCTGCTCTAAAAGGAGAATGTCCTTCTTATGCCAGGGGCCAGTTGTGGTTTAACTCAGCCTGCTACCGGGTTGCACACTAGACACTTGCTTACTCCCCACCCACTCTCCTGCCACACTGGTGGGATGGGGAGGAGAACCACAAAAAAAGTTAAACCTCTGGGTTAAAATTAGAAGAGCTTAATAATTCAACAAATTAGGATAGTAATGACTAAAAAAAAATAATCGTATCTAAGCAGGGGGGAGGGAGGAAGAGAAAAGAAAAAAAATTCAACATACATGATGCCAAATACAATGTCAGGACTGGCTTTGGTTGGCTTTCTGGGCTGCAATCACACATTGCCAGGTCATGCTGAGATTTTTGTCAACCAACATTCCCCACATCCTCCTCCTCCTCACGGCTGCTCCGAATTCATTCTCTGCTCAGCCTTGAGCAGTACTTGTGCTTGTGATGCCTTGATCCAGATGCAGGACCTTAGACACAGCCTTGCTGAACTTCATGAGGTTCACTGTCCCATCTCTCAAGCCTCTCAAGGTCCTTTTGGATGGAATCCCTTCCCTGCACCACACAGCTCAGCATCATCAGCAAACCTACTAAAGGAGTGCTCAAGCCATGTTCCTGCCTAAGACATCAAATAGTGCTGGTCCCAATACCAACCTTTCAGGAAAAGTGTCAGTCAAGTGCCACACGTTCACCTTGATCAAAACATGTTGGGTGTCTGAAAGTAATCAGACTGCTTCAGGCTGATAGAGAATTCAAGCAGAGCTGGAAGTTTTAGAACCATTGCTGTGGCTTCTTGACCCATGACTGAGAATAGGAGGTGCTGCACACCCCTGTCCAGCAGACCTTGTAAAAATGCTGTCTGTCATCAAGAATTTAATACCCCTCTTTCCATACAAAGGTCTCTACCTTAGCTAGCTCCAGGATTCATTTCAGACTGCTCAGAGCAGCCTAGTTTCTCCATCTTTTTCTCAGACTTGATCTTGCATTTTAGCAAGTCTGCAGCTGACTCACATCCTGATTCCTTCCCTGCTCTCTCAACCACAGGCTGCTCAACACTTGCCCTGCTTCTCGTTTCAAAATTTTTCAACCCTCCTGTTTCTGCCCAAGCAAATTAATGTTCCCAGTTACTTTCCCCCTCTCTCCTCCTGCTCTTCAATTTCCATCTTGATCCCATCTGTCTGTGCTCAATCTTTATCTCCCAACTGACAGTTTTCTTTCTGTCTCATCTCTGCATTCTTTCTTCAGCCTCGAATTCTATGAATAAGTTTGTGCATTTTCCTGCTCCAATCCCTCCACACTTGAGTTACACTCCTTTATTGCTGCTCTTCAGGCTAGAGTCAAAGAAAGTATGGGATGCAAGGAAGAGGCAGCTCTATGCCCTCTCAACTCATTTGTAGCATAGCCCAACCATTAACTAAAAAAAATATTTATAGCATTTCTTTATCACATTATTTTGCTGTTCCTTTGAGCTATAAGCTATGGTATAAATGAATTACAGATAACAGTTGTAATCTCCTGTGTTGTCAGCATTGTGGTGAAGTTGGTTTCCTGATGTTGATGTTTGTCTACATCTGTAAGTGAAGATATTCTCTGTTCTTCCTATGACAGCAACTATTTTTCTGTGGTGAACAAAAACCCTCCCCAGAGCTTTACCTCAATGATAGCTTTATAACTTACAACTTACAATCAAGGAATGTGTTCATTTATTAATAAAACCCAACTGCATGTAAGCAGTGATATTTCATATTACAGTTCCAGTGGAAAAAGTGATTTACTGAAAATAGTTTCTCATTCAGAAGAGATTCCTTTGTGGCAAGTCACAGGCAGGCACCGGCCTCCTCTAAATCAACAAGACATTTCTCAGAGCTATGTAAAATACTAAGACATACTCTATTTCTGGCTGTTTAGTAATTATCAAAACAGAATGGTTTGTATCATCTTGGAGAACAAATATTCATAAAAGATCAGCTACTAAACATAGAAAACCGAAAGTCTGTATATCACTTATTTATTTCTTATGCCTCTTGTGCAAAACTTCAGCATATACTTCCTATAAGGAAAAGACAACTGGGCAATGAGGCTCACAGTTGCTTCTTTTCCTGCTGTTTTAAAATAAAGCAGCACACTAATACAAGATGACATCAGAAAAAAACAAGTAATTTCCATTGTTAAAAGTAAATTGGCAAAATCACATTTACTGCAATAAATCCATCCTAGTTTTCTGCTGAAGTGTTTGATAACATTCTGCTTCCATAAAAAGCAACTTATAGTTTTCATTCCTACATCTGAAATGTTTAATGGCAATCTCACAGTAATTCTTCAGATTTTACATTTTTTACACCACCTATAGACTGACTCAGAAGTTCAGACCCATTATAGGCATAGTTTCATTATAATTTCTTTCAATAATAATACTAGATTAATTAGCAAGCACTTCTCCTTACCTCTCTCTAAAAACCTGAAGTAATGGATAATATTCACAAGCCCATGAGGCACTTCTCCAAGAGTAGAGTATCCTTCTTTAAGGATCTCTCTATTTGAGTTAGACAGAAGGAAACAAGAAGACTTTTAAAGATCCTAGTAACAAAGTATGCCTTTTCCTGTAAGAATCTTCTAAGTTCAAAAGTCCAAGCAGCTACTAATCTACCCTCCCCTTGTTAAAAAGATGACCCTATGATTTAAGGGCAAATGAGACATTTTCATTGTCTCAGTTTCAGCCATTTGATTTCAATCTTACTTTCATGCCAATAACATCACTTGTACTGAGGTAAGAGTGCACTATGGCACAGGAAAAGAAAACAAGTTTTCACTACAGTGCACCCTCATGCGAACATGCCCAGAGATTGCCACCATTAAATACGACTTCCCTACTGATTTTGTGCAGCCTTCTCAGGCCAGAAAGTAAAGTCCAGTGCTATTTTGTACTCTCTGTTAAAAATAATCAATCAGAAGCACTCTATTAGAGTCTGACAATTTCCCACAGTTTCTAGCCTGAACCTCGGGGCTGCACACTATCTGACACTTTTCCGCCAGGATCCCTGCTTAAACTAACGTAAAGTCCCATCAAGCACCTAACAGCACATCTAACTGGAGATCCTCTGGTTTGAAATTATGATTTCTGGAGTCTTTTAAAACACTGCATCTTCCTGCTGGCTGTACACCAGATGTCTACTGTATCTGTAGACTATAAAATGTCTCAAAAGGAACTACGTTAAATTAAAATTGACAATTTGTCTTTGAACTACCTGAAATTAACAAGGCAGTTTTACTAGATTTTCCTGCCCTGAGGAAAAGAGCAAAAGGAACAAAGGCAGAAATTCCAACACACCTCAACCACATGACCTGCCAAACACAGTGAAAGTTAACTACTTTGGGATATACTCCCTCCTTAACTATTTCTGTAATTTACAGTTCTTTTTTCTATCCGTTTGTCAGTAACATTAGAGTGAAAAAATTGTGCCATCATTTACACAAGATAATGACAAATATGAAGAAATTTTAGGGTACAGGAAAGAAGATGCTACGATCAACAACCTAAGCTAGGAGCAGAGACAAGAATTGAAAAAATATATAAACTGCACTTACTACAAAGTCAGAATAAACTGTACTATTTCAATTGGAATGGACCAACAACAATCATCTAGCCCAACCGCCTACCCAGCTGGGGGTTGATCAAAGGCTAAAGCACGTTAAGGGCATTGACCAATGCCTTTGACACTGACAGACTTTGGTCACTGATCACTTCACCAGAAACCCTGTTTGAGCAGTGTTTGAGCATTTCAGCTGTTGTCATTCTTTTATGAGAAAACTTAGCTCAACAGAGCTAGATGATGGTGAATTTCATTAGACATCTAAAAAAGAGCAGACCATGAGATCAGTACTTACCTGTTGTCTGTTGAGTCTGCTGGGGGTTTCTCTCTCTAGGTTCTAGAGGCTCAGGTTCAAATCGCAATTCTGTAGATTGCTTTTTTTCAAAACTGAAGTCTGGAAGTCGTGGAGCTTGAGGTCTAGTTTTTCTTGCAGGATTCAGGAAGAAGCAGTAGGCACACCTAAATGCTACACCACAAAGCACATCCAGTAAGCAGCCTCACTAATTAACTTCACATTTCAGCTTTATTCCTACACTATATTCTGATGGTTGAAAATACTTCAAAAAGAGTTAACTAAGTACTATCAGTACCAGGGAGGATACTCACCAATTTTACAAGTTGTTCTATAATAGGTCCTTTTTTAAATTCAGCAGACATTTGGATTTTACAACCCTGCTTGCTTTCAGCTCTGCTGAACTGAGTACTGCCCAACACTGTGAAAGATTTGACCACAATGAACAAAATAATGCAATTCAGTAGCACCAGATGCTGCCACATGGTGTTGTTCTATTCTTTCTTCCAAAAGAATTAAGTTGGCAGATGATTTTTTTTCCCCACCCCTTAAGATGCCACTTCCCTCACACTCTAAGGAGATGTTAGGAATTCCACAAGGTATGTCTCTCTGCTTTTTGAGGAGCATTCTGCTCCAGTGGTACTTAATTAAGAAAAAAACAGTTTTGTTTTGTAGAAGTATTGGATATCATTTAATACTTAAATAACTCTTTGTCCTCCCTACTCTCACCAAGACAAGGGGAGAAGTGGCAATTTCTGGTACAACTGAGTTGTGAACTCATAAGAACTAAGATAACAAAGACTACATATCTTTGGTTTCATAGGAAACATTTAGCTTATTCTTACAATGCAGTATATTTACTCATAAAAACAAACAAAACAAAATGAAATAGAAGATTTATCTAGGAATCCCTAGTTTCTTAAGCATCAGGCTTACACTTGTGGTAGAAAGCAGGCAAAATACAACATCTGTGTTCAATAAAGAGCTGTGTCTGTCTTAAGTTATTGTCAGCCATAAATTCACATATAGGCCCCTGGGGCTTGTTCCCACTCTTTTTCCAATATGTCCCCAAGATCTTCTTGCCAAAGGAAAATTTAGTTTAAGTTCTGGTAAAAGAGGCACACTTTAATGTCAGATAGTTCCTCAACATAAAACCCTTCTGAGAACCATTCATAGCCAGTAGCAATGTTCAGGGATGTATTGGAGGAAGCTTATTTCTACTGAATAGTTTTCTACACATAAAATCCATGACCTGAAGGTCACAATAAAGTACTTCTCTAAGTCTTGAAGTAAATCTTAAGATACAGAGTAATATGTTACCAAAAAATGTTCCCATATGAAGTGGTACTTCACAATGTCAGCTAAGTACTAAGCTGCAACCCAAGTGAAGTATGATGCATGTTTGCTATGATACATAAGCCAAGTAATAGAGTGTAAAAAAGATTAGCTCTTACCTATATATTCAAACTCCTCCTTCAAAGCCATACCATTGTGAGAGAAACACTGCTGACATATAAGGGCATACCTAAAAAACATGAATAATACATACCTGCCTTTAATAAGAACACATTGAAAGGAGATGTATTTTACCTTACATATCGACTAATATCCTAGATCTTTTCTTCCACACAATCACATTGTGATTTCGAAAATGAAATCATTAATTTTGAAAGCAAACTAAATCTGTAGATTAAATAATACTTTTAGAAGTCAGATAGTGAAATATTCTCAGCTACACTTTAAACTACGGTTCAACATATTTTTAATATCATCAGTGTCAGAAAGTATCATCCAAATTAAGCCTTTATTTCATTAGAATAGTTAACATGCAAAGTAACCATAGTAAAAGTGTTAAATTCTGATATGTTTGGACACTTTTGAAGGCAATCTGAAAGGCATTTATAACGGATATAAAACTGAAGTGCTGCAAATGATTTCTTTCTTTTTAGCTCAAAATACAAGTCATTCACCCATGTGAGCATAGATCTTTGTATCATATAGTTAATACTACTCAGAACAGAGGTTAGTTTTGCCCAAATAGTACCAGTTTTCCTGCAAAGCTATTTCAAGTGAAGCATTGAGAAAAAGACATTTCTCAATTCTGAAAATTTTGGACAAGTTCATTTACAATTCTTTTAACCTTGACATGGCTTAAACAAAAAGGTTAAGAAGCTTCCTTTCCCTTAAGTGTTCAGGTATTTCTTAAAGAATATGTTACCTGTTCTGAGGACCATCACCAACCAAATATTCAATAACTCTATCCACAACTCCTCTTTCTCGAGGAAGAACAGGTCTTGCCAAAGGAGGGCCTGGAGGATGAAGACCTAGAACATGAATTATATCAAAATTATTTTCCACTATATAAATATATATTATATTTTACTGTGCATGCTAGTGTAACAAAATAATTGCATCTACTTAATATACATGGGCATAATTCTTAGTCCACTAGGAAAGCTGTAAGATTCTTCAACCCACAATAGTTCACAATTCTTCTTCTGCTCCTTTAGCTTACAATTTTGTTAAATCGCTCCATTTTCACACCTTAGACATGTAATTATATTTATAATTTCTAAAGAACTTAACATATCAATAGTATTCAATTATTAACAAATAAAGGCCTTCTAAGAAAGAACTTAATTAAGTTCTCTTCATATACACTCAACTCTGCAAATTTACACTTGTAGTTTACACGAATAAATCTGCCAGAATCAATGACAACAGTAGAAGAACTAGAGATCAGGGCAACCTAGTCTATGGGAAGGTGTCCTGTCCATAGCATGGGGGTTTCAAAGAGATTATCTTTAAGATCCCTTAAAATCCAGACCATTCTATGATTTTATGAAGGTGTCACCACAGAAACACCCCCTGATTTCTGTGTAATTACAATACCATGTGAGCATGCCCTCAGTGTGCATTGACTCTATACATTAAACTTGTCCAGCTGTTTGCCATTTTGGTTATCCCATATTTAATGACAAGTTGGATACTTTCAGATTTATGCTTAGTCAAAGAAGCCAGACAAACTTGTGACACCTTACAAATAAGACTTGGTTTAAATCTCTGACAAAATTAATTTTAAAAATGCCAAAGTCCTATGCAAGCTCAAGAGAGCTAAGAAGGCTGGACAAAACGAAAAAAAAAAATCAGTGAGTATTAGCAGGCTTCATACTGAGATGAGCATATGGCAATCTAAAGCCCTGTATGAACTAAGTGTATGCAATTCATGGAAATGAAATACTGAAGGTGCAAAAAGAGACCAGTGTTTTCTCTAAGAAGAGTTCTAGCTTGTACTTATTCTCACTCCATCCAGTAAAAACAAACATAGAAACAGCATGGTTTAAAAGAAAGGCCTTTAGTGACCACAAAATCAGGCAATAATTTTCGATTTTCTCTATGCTTCCAGTGTTTTTCTTGAGGTATGTTTCACAGAATCCCCCATAATGACCAACAAACAAAAGTAAAACAGATTAAATGCACTGTCTAAAAATGCAAAATACAATTTTTTAAAAATCCAAACAAAGGACAACTAAGAGAGTATAGTTCGTTATTATGTCGAACTAATTCAGAAGGACATTTAACTGACAGACACTGCATTTAAAACGGCTGATTTCAAGCTTTTCAGGATTGTTCAGATTTAGTTTTCTTACAGCAGCTTAGCCAGGGACAGCATCAGGACATGGAGAGTCATAGCTTCCAGCACTTTGATAAACACCCACACAGAAGTAACACATTCCTCCTAACCAGAGCATTCATAGACTATGGTTAGTTGGAAGAGGCCCATCTCAATCACTGAGTCCAACTCCTGGCCCTGCACAGGACACCCCAAAACTGTGTACACACACCAGGTACCTGAGAGCATTGTCCAAATGCTGCTTCAACTGTCAGGCTTGGTGCTGTGACCACTTCTGTGGGGAGCCCATGCCAGCGCTCTGGGAGGAAAACCTTACCCTGATATCCAACCAAAACCTCCCTGACTCAGCTTTGTGCCATTTCTTTGGGCCCTGTCACTGGTCACCAGAGTGAAGAGATCAGTGCCTGCCCCTCTGCTTCCCCTCATGAGGATGTTGAAGACCCCTCAGTCTCCTCTTCTTCAGGCTGAACAAATCAAGTATCTCAGCCACTCCTTGTAAATCTTCACCTCCAGACCAGGAGGCAAAGACAGCACAGCAAGTCTTACTATTCAATAAGCTGATCCAAGATGGGCTTCATGTTTAAATATAGCACTAAAAGTAACTGCCAGCAAATTACCATTTCAAGCCTTCTACCTTTTCATGTCCACAGATAGAAGCAAAAATGGAAAAAGTAACTAAGGGCACAATATATAACACTGTGGTAAACCTCACACTCAGTGCCACACACAGCTAACTTCCATCCTCTATGACAAACGTTAAACATTGTAGGAATCAAATATTTTCAGCAGTGCCCTCTTATAGTGCTACACTAGAACACAACTAATCTTGACATTAAGGCTGCACTATTTCTAACAGCACACCTTGTCAATATTGGATATTTGACCTAAATAGACTGTCCTAATCTTTAGAAGCACAAGAAAACTCATTCAGAAAATACTGCAATTACAGCCCATCAGTTAAGTACAAAAAAGTTCCATACTCAACACAAATGTTTTTACAATAGGCCTTATTTTCACAAAAAAAGAGAAATTAATTCAGGAGATAACAATCAGTGAATGCATTTCCAAGTTATCCCTGTGTTCTGTCCTCAAGTAGGAACCTAGACCAAGAAAACCGTCACAGCAGCAAGACAGAACAAATTCAGTGCAAATAAACTGTATTCTGCTAATATTCTGTCCAAAGCAGAGGTCAGGCAAAATTCATTTCCTAGAGCTTTATAAAGACCTGAAAGATCCAATACTTCCATCAAAAAAAATAGGCATTGATACAATCTGCAATAAAATTAAAGCTCTAGAATAATTTTGTGAATACCTGGTTTGCACTCAAATGTTTACTTATAGGCCTTTATTCAGAAGACCAAGTTTTCATATGACTTGTAAATCACCAATATATAAAGTTTCTAAAAGTCAATAAACAAAGTGCAAATTGAATAAAGTTACCTATAATGAAACATCACAACACATTCCAACAACAACTTCAATTATCTGCCTACTAATAACTCAAACCAACCATCTTGGTTCTCATGCTGTTATGGACACCAGTAATTAATATAAACATCAAAAGCAATCATTGTAGAAAGACTGGTCATTTCTGCAAAGCTTGGCAAACTCTCAACTACCTGCTGGTTATTAATTTTCAAACATATGGGAGCTCTGTGGTAATACACGTTAAATTGATTCTCTCCTACAAAATATAGTAAAATTAAAATGAATTATTAATCTTCTGTAAAATAGAGATAATTAAGGCTATTCATATTTGTTGCAGGCCATGCATAAACTTAGATGCCATATTATTCTTAGGGATATTGAATTTATGTACTTTTCACTGCAGCTACATGACTGAGATTTTACATGCCTGGTAGGTTTAGGGAAATTCAAGAAAAAAAAGAAGGTTTCCATATTAACTGACAATTGCAGTGGCTCCCATTGTTATCTATGGCAAAGTAACATGTTTGGTCAAAATACTAGTTATTGAGTGGTGGGGGGAAATGCCTGTCAGGCATTTTCACAAAAACTACATTAAAAATTCTAAAATTTAGAAATTTTAAAGACTGGTAACCGTCCTTTCAAACATGTCAGTTACTCTATTTTCCTTCTTCCTCTAAAACATTTATTAGTAAAGGCTGAATTTCATCCAGCTTATTCAACGTGCCTGAATCTTGCCCTAAGAATAAAGCTATTATACACCTAATACTTTATTCTACAGTCAGCTTCCTTAAAAAGGAGCATGCAATTTTAAACTCATTATGGAAGTTTTGGTAATCAGATATCAGGTAATGTGTTTTGCAACCAAATTACCAATTTCCTGGTGCAAGGAGCTAATTTCTGGTACTTCAAGATAATCAAGACTTACTAAATAACTTGCCTTTACAGTTCACTTCAGGGATAAAAACAAATGTAGCAGTTTCATAACACAGGTAAAGAATTACTAACAACAAAACTGTCTACAGAGAATGGAGATCACAACTTTCCATGTCAAGTTTATTCCACTACACTGAATAACAGGAAAAGGGCTTTTAACATTCAGCTTCCCAAGATATTAGAGAGCAGGTGTCAGTATATGTCTACAGCTTTAATTTTTGATTATAGCATGGAAGTTAGTAAGGAAGGACATAGAGTTGGTAAGACTTAAGTAGCTTCAAGTAAAAATCTGGGACACAGGGCAGAGAAAAATACTCTTGATCCCTGTACATAGAGCAAAGAACTACTCCACATTACACTGATACTCATGAGATTCTTGGCAAGTTGTGCCTTCTATTTTCAAGACGGCATTTCATCTCCTTTCTTGCCTGGTGATCCAGCTTGTCAAACATCCCATAAAGAATGAAAGGCCTGGCACAAACCCACTCACAGCTTTACCATCCATGAGGAAAATGACAGCAGTGCTTCCCACACAAAACTCTCAAATTTTGCAATCCTTCCAATGCAATTTAGTTGATATTCTATTTATTAAAAGTCCATTCTATCCGAACACCAAGTAAGAAATCAAGGGAAAAACATTTTCAGGATATGAAACCAAATTTCAAGGACTACTCATTCCTACCAGATGTCAACTTGTTGCTAAACTTTGGACTCTTGTACCAAAATAACAGTGCCATTTTAAAATTCAGCTACAACACGCAGTGTTTGGTATTCCACACTTTAATCTATGAGTATAGGCTGCATGACTATACCTTCTAGAGCAAAAATTTAAATGAATGTCAAGATGCATGTTTAAAAAAGTATGTGCAGAGTTTAGTGAGAAGCATCAATGTATTCTGAAAGTGTTCTCCTCTGTACCTGATTTATACAAGCATAGAGCTCTTCTAAACTAAGAACATAAAAAGGTATGCTATATTGTTGACTACAGAATACTGCAAAGTTTTATTGCCATTTAAACAAAGAAGCCATAACAGTTAAATGAGCTCAGGCAATAGGTTTCAGCATCAAAAGGTGCCAGCTGTAAAGAGTTATGGCTAATTGAATATGGAACTCCTGCTTAATCAGATAACTGCTCTGCTATTTCCAAATGAAATGCCATTTCCATACTGTCTGAAAATGGCCTATTTTATTGGTAACCAGAGAAAACAATATAAACTGTAAATAACATTAAGTGCTGTGTTTACCCATTCCAGGCACTGAAGTAGCAGGGGATCCAGGGCGTCTTGGTAAAACATTTGATTGCAAGGATGGCCCAGCCGTTCTTTCCGGGAGCCCGCTCACAGCCGGAGCCTCTCTCTGCAGACCAGGAGATGCTGGAAGTGCAGACTTTGGAGAGCCTGGTTTAGGAGTTGCAGGTGAGGGCACAGAAGCATTTCTTTGAGCTGCAGTCCTCTGACGAATTTCTGACAAGAACACGTACATACTGAATTTAATATCTAGTATTATAAGCAAAATATTAGTTAAAGTACATTAATATCGTTATACCAATTAGCAAATTACAGAATCAAACAAAACCAGGAAGGTCTAAAACTAACTATCATCAGCTGAGCACATCACAGAAGTCTATACCAGGCAGAATACTGTATTTTAACAGCAATTATCGTAACTGTTAAACACTTTGGGCAAAATTCTTCTAGAAGGAAACTAGAGAACAGAATCAATAAGGTATCTGCTAAGGCAGAACATTGGACAGATGAACAGCTAGACCCAAACCACAATGCACAGAACTGACCACTTCTTACTCCATGGCTTAAAAATGCTTCCAAATATTTAGCTTTCCTAAAAACTATTCATTCAGTGTCTAATATGACCAGGCTAATGTCCAGAATTATTAAAAAACAAACAAACAAACAAAAACAAACAGATTACATAAATGAAACTATTCTAAAAACAGAAGAAAAGGTAATGCTTCATTCAGGTGATACAGTTTCACTCACTTGTTTCAGTAACCCTACCATCAAACCACCTGCATGGATTCTCACTAAGCAAGAACAGGCTCTGCCAGAACATCTCCTTACTTTTACTTCTCACACCACTATCAGTTACTATTAAATCACTACCATGAAAAACTTAATATATTCCCCAGCTGTTCTTCTGAAGCCAAATATCACCAGTAACATACCACAGTTTGAATGTTGTAATAGTCAGGCAAGCCTGTCGTTCACACATTATTGCAACAAATCAAACAGAAATGTAACCATTGCCTTAGCTTCAGCAGATATTTCCATGGTTAACAAGTAGCAGGTTAGTCTCCCAAAGCGACACCCCAATAACACCCACACCTAAAGCTGCAATACCCTATAGAGTTAGTTTGTAGCATCCACGTCACTTAGAACAAGTTCGCATGTCTTCTTGCACAACAAATGGAATTTAACACTACATTTGGACTTTAAAATAATTTCCACGAGTCTCAAGATTAGAGAGATTTTATCTGCTGACTTTGTGTCAGGCTGGAAGAGTTTAACTGCTTAGCAGGCAGTTTACAGGTCCACTGGCAACCAGCCACTGGCAAATCGGTGTGCTGAGCCTGAAGGAATGATCCCTGCCCCTGAAAGCACAGTTCTACCTCGCTTAGCTCCTGCTTTGGGTGGAGAAGGTGAGCATGCACGTCAGCTGGCACTAGCTAAGAAAGAGCTGCTATCACTGAAGTACTAGGTCAAACGTAACAGTTCTGTGGGAAAACTGCCAATCTAGTGCCGTGAAAATTGCAACATACATAGGTTATGGTCTTGCCTACTTATCTGTACCTATAAATAGGATTAACACACAAGAGAAGAAAGAATCAAAAATTCTTTGGTATCACCATTTGAAAAACTACAAGTTAAAAAAATAGTCTTACTCAAAATCCACCTAGCTCAGTTTCCTACAAAACAGAACAAATTACTACTTTTCTCCTGCCACACCACGTGCATGGCTGCATTACTTCACACAACAGCACTGTCCAAATTACATCACCCAATGAATCTGAAGGTTCTGTATTTTAACGTTTGCCCCCTCACTATTTAAGCTGTTCACAATCTGGAAACCAGGATTAACTGGTGGTAGTTGCAGAAATTCTATCAGCATTTCCTTGGTGACTTGTTTCTGGTTTGAAAATGCTCTTGGTGTTTAGAGTTTTATCTGAAGTAAAAATTAATTTATGATGAACCTCCCCATTAACGTCTTCAAGATCTTTTTGTGAGAGACATTAGCAGTAACCTTTCAAGTTTTACTACACTAGGGTAACTGCATTCTCTCTATACCATCTGACCAACAGGTATGGCCCATCTCCAAGCATAAAAGAGTGATTAAAACCCACGATTTATTTAACCCTTACAGTCAAGTCTGTGTCGTAGTTTCTGGATGTGCTAGTTCCAAAAATTAATCTAAAAGGTATGCAATTTCTCAAGTCTTCTCAGGTCCACATATGTACAAAAAATGAGTAATAAATATAAAGCCTAACTCCACTTGTTTCAAAATCATTTAAAATATCTGTGAAGACATCTTAATCCATTCTTTTTTCATTACAAAACCTTCTTTATTGTTGTTTTACATAGAAAAATGTTGAAGACCATGACTGTAATTTCTACATATGGATGTTACTTGTACATTTTGAAGGCCGTCTTTCTAGATCATGTGGTTTAACATGCTAATTCTAATTGTTTAAGACCCCTGAGTCTGTTTCAATAGGTCATGGCTATATTCACATTTATTCTGAGCCCATAATACACTATTTCAAAGTAATTTCCATGCCGGCTGCAAGAGCTTTGCCCCTTTTGCCCATTCCTTCTGAAAGGGTCATTTTGGCAAGTATTCTTTAAATGACTTTCAATTAAAAAGATACTGCTACTTTAATGACTCTTTCCCCATATTTTTGTTCCCATAAAGATGCTGAACCAGTATTTTACAGTCAGTGTTAGAGAGATGTGCTTCAGTAGTTCTAGCTCATTACAGAGTTAAGAATGCAAGACTCATTGCTAGTTTCCACAAAATATTAGGTTATTCACACTGCCTTTTTTCCCCCTTCACTTAGAAGTTCACTTGGCTTTCACTCCAGTCTGTGATTCATACTTGAGAACGAGCTCAACTCTGCTGCTCCCCAAGAAAGAAAAGTAATCAGAATATACATTTTAAGAAAGTGAGAAATGCTCTCTCTGGCACAATAAACAGCCCAGCCATTCCAGTATTTCCTTTCATAGAGTGGCTGTAGATGTTACTCAGTGACAACACACAAACCAGGATTTCTGATGCTTACATTTCCTAATACCACCCCCAGGATTCACATTGTCATGGATATTGAGAGTACAGCGCTGTCTCATGATTTTAGTATCACATATGGACCCTTTACCCATGAACTCCCATAATTCCTTTTAAATCTGCTCTGCACTTCCACAAGAACAGCCCTAATAGTCTTCTGAAGTAACTGAATATGATCTATATACTTCTCAAATTGCCTTAAGATGCAATGTATTCAAAATGAGCCTCTTGCAAAGTTCCAGATTTCCATAATTCCAAGTTGTGCAACTTAGCTAAGAAACATGTCCATTGACCTCAACACTAATGTAATTTACAGCTACTGCTGATGTAGTTTTAATACAGTTATGCAATTTTCCAAGGATTTTCTTCAGTAATGATTTTTGTGTATCCAAAAGTCAATGGCATGAAGACAGATAAATAGCTTAAAAATAGAACTTTTATTCTCCAAATTCAAATTCTGCAGATACCAGCATTGGACACTTCAGATATAAGCAGACACATTACTTAAGAGGTATCCACTCAACTGATGATTCAATATGAGCTCTTAAAGACTGTTACACCACTGCTGTGGTGAGGCAGTGACATGTTTCATGTTTACAAGCATAACTATTTTATTTTTCCCTCACTTCAAAACACCTTGATTTTTGTAGAGAATAATTTTTTTTTCATAGAGCTACAGTACACTGCAGGTCAATAACAGTTTACATAACTTGTTGGCTTCAGTATCAAAGACCAACCAAGCATTTTCTTCCTTCCTCCTCATGCCTATATCCATCCCACTGTCTGCAACCATCTTTTATTGCATTACTTTTAATTCAGGTCACAGAGTGATCTCATTTACAATATAACCCTGCTAATAATCGTATTACCAAAATGAAAAGAGTAGGTACCAACAACAGGATATTCCTGACAAATTTCACTTCAAATATATACTTACCCTATTTTTCCTCTATGGCCAAAGTACTAAATAAGTATATATTCATTAACTGTACCATTCAGAACATTTCTGAACAGGTAAAATTGCATTTAAATTTTCAAATTCCTTTCCTTCTGGATTTCATGATTTTTTTATGCCAAACACAAGACCGACCTAAATCATGTTAAAACTACCATTACTTATTTCAGCAGAACTTGTCAAAATCACAAAAACTGCAAGAAAAGCTAAATATACAGGACAATTGGGGCACTACCAGTTGCTTTTCTGAGAACCAAGTATTATGCAACACTGATTAAACCTTTGTACCAATTAGTATGATGTGCAAGCTTTCATTCCAACCAGTAAGTCAAAAACATACAAACTAAGCAACCTTTCATCAGCTGTCTCATACACAACACTGTCCAACTTCATTATGCATCAGTTATTGTTTATAATCTTTTCAAAAAGACTCAATTACAGAGCTCAAGGAAATGAGCTCTCTAACTTGGCTAGCTTGTGTCCAAAGTGAGCAAAGACAAAATGAAGGAAGCTTTAATGTTAACTTGCTAACAAATATTTTATTATTCCAAACCACTCTAATTCTACCTCATACTACATGCACCAAATTATACCACAACCACATAAAGGTGTAATCTAGTTACAGTAAGTTACATACTGCACAGAACAGAAGCTAATATTCATTTTGGGCAGATATTTAGTGTGAACAGCAATAAGCTAGTAGGTTTTTTGATAGCTAAAAATTGAAATAATTACTGCATATAACAAGTTATTTGGAGCTTAAGTCTCCATAATTTCAGAAGCCAAAGCCAAACACAGCATGTCCCTCTTGAACTATAACACACCTCCAAAATAGAATAGTCTGACTAACCACTTACACAGGGATAAAAAGCTGCACCAATTCCAAATTCAATGCGCTAGAGAACAGATTGGAAAAAAGGAAAATAAAATTGTGCTGTATATGAACAAAGTTACATTGACTCATAGAATCATTAAGTTGGAAAACACCCTTAAGATCATAAAATCCAGCTATAAGCCATGACAGTTTACAAAATTTATTTTCCAAAATCCTTTCCAAAGTTTAACTGCACTTTTATTCAGGATCAAGCAAGAATGCCTATGCACCCCAAAAAGTTGAATCTGTTTTAAAGAGAATTGTACATTTTCTCACTTGTGTCCCCACTTAAGAGGTTATTTGCTCATACCATGACAGTCTCAGCACGCATTCTTTGCAAATGAAACTGTACTAAAAGATGCCTTCCACCAAGCCCATACGAGACCAGTTTACAGCTAGCTCTAAATAAAAAGTTCTAAGCACAGATAGCATGGGCAAACTCCTCAGCAACAACTGTTTCACATATCTATTCATACCACATTTAGTAACACAGACCACAGCCTACAGTGACTGGCTCAGAAATAATTCTAACTCTCTCAGAACCTCTCCCTCTCAGCCCTTCTATTAACAGTCATGACACAATCAACACAACACAGCATATGCTGGATCCAACTGACCTGCTTTTGTCTGCCTGGATCAAAAATAGGGGCACTATGTTTTATTACAAGAAAACCCAAACACACACAAGACTAATTAATAGACACTGACCCACTCACTTCTCACCACTGCTCCTTTCATAGCCTGGGTAGAGGGGAAGAGATCAGTCATATACCTCTTAAGGACTTTCAAAACTGCTGCAGCTCTCTGTTATTAAAGCCAGAGTGACTAAAAACTAACCACTGTCTAATTTATAGCTAATTATCTGTAGATTTCTATACAGAAATACACATTTCCAGGCAGTTTCATCCCCTGGTCAATGTTACTTGCATTATACAAACAGATCTGTCACCCTACTAATAGATTATTGGAGTGATTTTTAACATAGCTCAAGAAGGACGAATTTTATAAAGAGTTTTAAAAAAGCCAACAGACTACCTATACATTACAGGTGTAACAGAAAATTCTTGGCAACCACCTATGAGATGTATTAAGGCAGAGAAAAGAACAGTGTGTCAGAATGACCCTTCAGCCTGAACAAAACTATGAATGTTGCAGAAATGGAGCATGGGAGAGACAGGTAAGGAAAAAACTTGAAAAAAAGCTGTTGTGTCTAAGACATCAGAAGATACTAAAGCTTCACTATTGAGGTACCACACTGCAACTATTCACTGTCAGTGTCAACAAGTAAGGATAGTTTTAAAATGTTTTCATGGCAATTTGAAGCTAAGCAGGAAGAACAAAACAGCGGATTTGTTAGTAAATCCAGGTGCTCTGCACTGAACAGAACAAGTACTCCAAGAGTGAGAAACGGGAAAAATAGAAGTTTCGTTACCCACAAGAGTTAAAGGCAAAGTTGACAATTCTAATATTAAATTCTAAAGCAATCTGTCTATTTTATGAAAAACTATGCATATCAGATTCTGCAGTTTATTCTGAGCATCAGCCCTTTCAGGTTACAACAGAAAGTTAACGATAAAGATTGGTCTTAAAGTGTGAGTACAATCCTCAGCATTACAGTATGAGGCAGCCTTTATACCATGTTCATACAAGCATTTTCAATTCAACTACAGCATATTACACTCAACTTAAAAAAATTAACACTAGTCTGTTGGCATAAATATTTGCATAAATATCACATTTTTAATGTAAGTATTCTACTGTGTGTTAGATCTGTCAAGTTTTGAAACTTGTGTGGGCAATCTAGTAACAAGGCTTCCTTGAAAGACATTTAAGTTTATTCTATTTTATTTTATTCAATAGCACCTTTAAATGGAACATTGTAAACGAGTAAAGAACTGTCCATTCTTTGTAACTAGAAAGTAGTTGAATTATGCACCAGCTTCTTTTTTCTCTGGGCACCAAATAGAAGTAGTTTAAGCACAGCATTAGGAAAGGTCTAACTAGCCATAAATAGGAACACAATTGAAAAGCTAAGTAAATGAATATTACACAAGATTTGAAAACACCTTAGTATTCTAGAAAAGCTGCAAGTATGCCACAAGAAGTTAATTTTCTCTCAACTTCAACATCAAGCAGCATTGAATATCCTGCTGTCTAGAACATCAGGCTTTAGTAATAGATCCCTTGCCTGAAAAATACAGAACAGTAATGGGCATAGCCTAATGAACAGTCTATTAACCCTTAAAAAAGGTCAATTGATCAACAAATTTTATCATAGACAGACTTCTAGACTGGAAATTGCTGAGAAAGATGAGCATCTATGCTAAAGAGCACCCATTTTACAGGGCTATTACCTTGTCCAGGTCTTGGGGTTGCAGATGTTCCAGCAGATGGTAGTTCAGTCTCCTGCCAATTAATTATAAATAACATTATCTGAGTGCTCAGCTCCATAGCACCTTCCATATTACATCAGTATCAATAACAAGACTCACCTTTGCACTTGATGCTGGATCAAACCTTTCAAGGATTAGTTTAGCAGTCTTGTAGGTTTCCTTTTCCATTACTTCCTCAAGCTGGAAACAGAAAGATTCCACACATCAATAGATAATTTTTCAAAGTATTCCCCCCACCATATCCTCCCATTTAAAAACATCATATCAATGTTATCAAAAGATGAAGCTCATCCATGAACCAGCAGCATTTTCAGATACCTGAGGATTTGCTGTATTCAATGGAAAATAAATTTTGCTTTCAAAAATAGTTTCTAAACTCTAATGGACTACTTGTACTTAACAGCTTTATTGCAAGGAAACACCAAATATTGCTAATTGTTTACATATAATGAGGAGAATAATTACAAGCACCAACTTCAATAATGGAATGTGCAAAAATCTATCAGCCATCATTATTGGAAGTTATTAGACATGACAAGCAAATGACAGGCAATTCTTTAGATTTATTTCCTCATAGCACTTAATGCTATTAATTTAAGGAAGGTCGTTAGCCAAGTGCTTTACAGAATAAAGTCCCTGTGCCAATTAACTGCTGTCAGCATCGATTTTAGATTATTTATTAGCAGAAGCAATTAGCTTGCTGCAAATGCTGTGAAAACTCACTAACTAGAGAACAGCCATGGAATTTGCTCAAATGACTTTAAAGCCTGGATCTACATCTTTACAGCAATTCAAACTGCTTTTCAGAAAAAGGAACACGTTAAGAATTTAAATAAAAAATTTACTGAGAACTATGCATACTTTAGGGAGTGTAATTAAAGCACTTCATTATTACTGTGTTTTATTTACAATGCACTCAAGTGGCTTTATAGCTAATACATGGGCTTAATTAAAAAATGTAATCACTAGCAAAGTATCATTTTAGTGGTTAACAGCCAACATCAGAAGCAGCTTAACTTTAAAACTGAGATAACTGAAATTATGACAAACACCTAGTATGTATAGAAATTATAATACATTTTACAATATCTTAAGCACACCTTTCTTCCTAGATATGCTGACTAATGACCACGTTCAGCTAAAAGTGGGGATTTTGTTTGTTCTGAAGTTTGCTGTTGGCATAAACTGCAAAACTGAAAAGGTCAGTGGTCAAAAAATTAAATTCTCTCAAACTCATTTATCACTGCTAAAATAACAAATGGTGCAGGTTAACATGAATTTTATGCCATTATTTAGCTAGTGAGAAACTAAAGTTTCAGCCATTCTCCATACACAGACTGTGCAGGAGTTTTGCATTTAGACAGACCTCAGGATTACAAACAGACCTCAGAAGCTAAATAAAAATTCACTCAATTTAATGGCTGCTGTGTATTCATTTAGCATTCACTCCTCCACACATTTCTTGAAGTTTGAGGCAAGGAATACTATCCAGGCTGTTAATTAAGGACTGTTGAAACAAAAGGGAGTGAAGAAGGAAGTAAAAATCAATTTCCTAAACTTGTATTTCAGCATCACTTTGGAGTTAACCCACTGACTTCGTAAAACAAATGCCACACAGTGCAATAAGAGCAGAATTAATGACCTAATAGGAAAAATAAAGTATTTATTGCTTATAAAAGTAAAAACTCTAAGACAGACTTTTATACAAAGGGGTAAAGCTAGTGATGTGAAGCTGCAAAGTGGGGAAACAATAACAGTGCTAATATTTCAGGACAAAGTGACCTTAGGGAGAGAAAAAACAGAATGCTCCACCATCATTTGACACTTTCTTTATCTAAAGCACTTCTCACCACAGCAGTATTAGATAGTATAGTAGCTATTTGTAGATACATAAGTTTTGCAAAAACAGTAACATTATTTTGAAACATAATTCAACTCTCACCACAAGATTCAGATGTCAAAGTTATCCTCCACATTACATAGTTTCTGGATAATTCATAAGTTAGTCTTCATATTTTGAAATTCATATATAGCCTTAAAACTCCAGTAAAGTTGAATGCGAACAAGAACTCAGTATCACAACTGACTCTTTACAAATTTCTTGAAAATATATAGAAATTGTCAGGAGTTCTACAAGCATATTTACATTTCTCATTCTTTCACTTCTAGGGCATACTTTTCTAAAGTAAATTGAAATTTGGCTGACAATATCAAATAAAGAATCAAAAAGGTCCAAGTTTACTTACTGTGAGCAAATCAGTGTAATTACCAGAAGCCAGTAAGAGCCCATGTAAAATTTAAATACTACTTTTGTGTTGGCATAGCAGAGGAAACGGATTTTTGTGCCAACACAGGAAGCTCATTTATGAATGCAAACCAACACACTGACTTCTGGAACATTCACCATCCTGAAGCATGATCTTGGAAAGGTTGACTTAATGCTGAGCACTAACACAGCAAATTGCTCAACACCTCTTACTGTTTTTCCATAATACAGTCTTCCCTGAGATCCAAAACTTTTCCTACAAAATCATTTTCTACTTTCTGCCAAGGGTTAACTCATAGTCTATCCCTATCAATAAAACTATAAAGCTGAGCAACCCAAATCACAAATGAACTCTCTAAGAAAGATAATACCAGCCTAAGCATGAATTTTTCATGGAATTAATCAGATCTTAATAAAGAAGTATGGTACTACATTCTTCTCCTATGAACAACTGTATAGATGAACTCCTTCCCAACAGGCAACCAAAGAGAATTCCTGTGGGAATGGCAACAGCTGCCTAAACTGAATAGTATGAACAATGTATTTTAAGCTTCTTGTAAAAGCAATTTAGCAACCAAAGACTTACGTACTGGCATGGTGCAAACCACTCATTTATCACCATACTACTGTGTGAGTTCATAAATTGAGAATTACTTGCTATGTCTAACCCAACTACGAGGAGGTCTTTATGTTCACACAAAGCCATGAAAATCATTTCATTCTACCATTTAAGATATACCAGTACACATAGCAAAAGTTTCACGAAAATTGGAAATAAATCATTTAAGTCACAGTAATCAATAATACTCTGAACAGATCCATGCCAATGTTAAAACCACCAAGGCAACTGGCGCTTCATCAGTAAATATGATTTTTAACCGTATTTTGAGTTTTCAGTTGCATATCTGCAGTACTCTTGCATTTACCAGTTAGACAAAATTGGGCTTAGACAAGAACCAACTCCTAGCAGAGGTTTTATCACATACTGAAAGTTACCAAAATATCACTAGCTGTCTACACCTAGAAGGCTGAAGACAAAGTTGATTAAAAAGTAATTTAAGTAACAGAACTCAAATGCTGCATTTTTTCCCCATTACTAATGTAACTCCAAGACAGCCTTGAAATTAGACTAGTTGGGTATTTTTTCCTAGATTAACAGATGCAATTTCTAAACTCTTACCTGAAATGGCTTTGAAGTCTATCAAAGTCTAATATTAGACTTAGGCTAGTATTCAGAGTAGCTGAGCAAGCTTCAGCAAAGTTTAATTCTAAAATTAGCAAGGTAATTACTATACTTGCTTCACAACTTTGTCCTCAGGCTAAGAATTATCCCATCTTTAAGACAGCTGTTCCAGGTAAACTCTCCACTAATACCCCCGTTGTATCAGCTTAACGCATGTCCTGCGTCCTTGCTTTAATATGCTTAACCCTCTGAACTTGCTCATCTACCCATGTGCAGGCTTAAGGGCTGACATCCCGGTTAACTGACAAACTCTGGGGCCAAAACCACAGCTAGTCACAGTCACAGACACAACCACAGTATCTCTTATGATCAAGGAGGGAAACAAAGCTGTATCTTGAAGTAGTGTCTTAATTATAGCTAATTAACTTAACCCCTACCCCCAGTAGGGTACCCCAAAGTACAGGATAGACAATACTAATGGTAATTTCCAGATGAAGTATCTGTATTTGGCAAATATTTTACCCACATGCGTATCCATGTGACTATGTTATCAAAGACAGAAGAGAAATCAAAAAGAAATTAATTTCTATTCAGCAGTCACTGCAAACCCACCAGGGCATTAGACCAGATGAAGAGCTTTCATCATTTACAGGTAAGCCCTGTAACAACCTTATATCCCTTCTGCACACAAGTAATGTCTGTAGGGAAAAGGTGGGCCAAATGACTGTAAAACACAAGTACTGTAACATTTTTCAAAAGGACGATTGTCTTCAATATAAGATTTATCCAGCAATTAGGTAGCTGAGCTGCAACAAAGTGAAAAAACACAGCTGTTGCAGCAGGCTCAGTGGCTAGACAACAATTTGCATTACAAATAAACAGGAAACACATAATTTACTTATCCTAAATACTTGGAGGACCACAATGTAAATTTCTTAGTAACTAATCCTATTTGCAAACTCAGTAGCAAATCAGAATTCAACAGGAAAAAAAGATCCTCTCCCTTCCATTGTTTCACTTGATTTTTGTTTTGCTAAAAAGTAGGTTACTCATAGCCAAAGGCACTCCTAAGGAAGTTAATCAAACAAAATAAAATAAAATCCGAATATTACCAAAATGAAATTTTTACAGAATTCAATTTATTCAGTGTTTTTATCTAAACCATGAATTCTGTCTTGTTACCTGCATCCCCTTCCAGCTCATTTCAACATGTTTTGTTTCATGCATACTTATCTAATTTTAATGCTTAATTGAATATCTTAAATTATGATGAACCTCCTGAGTCCATCTTCTGAGTATAAAATACCAACACTGCACTGGTTCAAAAGGTTGCAGTAAGTCCTTTGTTTCTGGTTCCTTGCTAGGAAGCAGGCACCCACAAGATCACATGATAATCACAGACTCTGAAAAAGAGCTGAGTTACACATTATTGGACTTCCCAAAGCTCAGTTTCACTAATCCTATTTAGAAGTTTGTCTTTAATGATTAAAGCTTGACTTGCATATATACTCGTGGCAATTTATACTTCCAGATTTAAATTCTCCATAGTTACACTACAATTTCATTATTGTCTACAAAATATTTATGCAGTTGTTTCATTTTTGTACTGTGCATTGTTTCATCCTGGTTCTTCTACAGTATGTTGTTTTGATGTTTTGCATATGCAAAATACATATTTAGGTTTTTTCCTGACTAATCTCTTATTCAATGCTTCTTGTCCTAATTGCTTCTCAAACACAAAAATTCAGTATTACAAGTGCTTCTATAAAAAAGATTTTCATGATTACAGAAAACTAAACTTCAACTGAAATGAAGACTTCACATTTAAGATTCCAAAAGCTCTTTTGTTCTCGACTGTGCTTTTCCTGTTTCAAGAATTTTTCCTTTAAGGCTACCAAATGACTATTGTTAATTGGAAACATTATCTAATTTTATTTAAGCAGTTTTCTTAAAATAAACTTGACATAGTTGTCATGCTCATTTCTTTCTTTCCTAGAAAATGTAAGCCTCTCCAACCCCTTTATATTCACTGCTACAACCAAAGGACACATCCATTTAAATATGAGTAAATCCTCTTTACCAAAGAACAATTACATAATTAGGTTACAGATTCTCTTTTTTACATCTACATTTTAAAAGTGATAAAACACAGATCATGACATAATACCAAACTCACCCAATGCATTTTTGGTACCTTTGTTGTGGGTTTTTTATTTATTTAGCTACCATGGCAAAATCCAGAAGGTATGAGGCAAACACTTTGGGAAACTCATTAATAACAAAGCCACATAATAGAATTTTTTGAGGTTTTGGAGGGAGGAGTTGCTTTGGCAGGGTAGGGCTGGGGGGCAGACAATGTTTGGGTTGTGGCACTGTTTAAGTTCTGCCGTCTAAGGCAGGTGAAGCCAACCACGTAAGAAAACAGTTTCCTCTCTCAACAAGCTTCCTTATGCAGTGATTAAACAGAGACGAAACAGCTTTCAGTGCTACAAACTTCACAAAGACGGCAAGTTATCCAAGACTTGGAACTTCTTCCATCCTAAATTTTTCTTACTGAGATTAACTGTTGATCAACTTTGGTGCAAATATCTGGCATTCACCAGTTTTAGTGACCATAACAACCATATTTTTTTTTAAGTTTTACTTACTATTTTTTTCTTTTGGGATTTTAAATCTTCCAGCGCATCATCTAAAAGAAGGACATGATACATTAGTTTTAAAATATAAAGTAATTTCAGCACACTCTAAACATTGACTTCACCTTGTGAAATCAGAAAAAATTGCACACTGACCACTACCAACTCTAGACATCAGTAAACTTTGTATAAAATAGAGCTTTTTATGTGAAAATAAATCACTTAAAATGCAGAAACTGCTTATAAATTATAGCCCACTGTTATCATTTTACAGTTATAACTATTAAAAATTTTTATGTACCATTTCCTCATTAAGCAAACCAATTCTCACCAGTGCCCTGCTCTGACCTACATTAAAAACTGGTACAACAATGGACCAAATACATTTAATCTCATGGGTCAAAAAACAGAAAAAAGCTTGAGGTCTAAGCATTAATATATCTGAGTACCAGATTTACTGGCTTCAGTATTTCACATAAACCTCTTAACACATACTAGTTTCAAATGCCAGGTCAATTCCAAGCTTCAAAGCTCAATCTATTTCCTCCTTTCTATACTCTCAGACTACAGCAAAGCCTCCTGTTGTAAGAACAGGAGGTGATTTTACTACTAAATGTTAAGAGACTGTTACAACAGATAGGCATAACACCTAACCTAAGAGGAAGAGAAAGAATCAAGGCCAAATGGATGTGGGTTTTTCCTGAAAGTCAATATTTGGAGCTTGACACTCATGGAAAACTCACTGTAATAAGCCACCACTTAATGCAGAAGATACTCTCTCAACAAATTAGCTTTCTACTACCTCTGTTCACAGCTAGAAGATTTTAACAATAAACTGTACAACTTTTTACCCTTTCTCAGTGTTCTACTAAACACTGGCAGCTTACTTCCTGTAAAAATATACCTATTCTTACCCATTGTTCAGATTTTAAAGACAGAAGAAGCTTCATAGAACTACAAGACAAAACCGAACAAACTAAACACACTTTTTTTTTTGTATTTTTGTTAATTTTAAAGAAGTATTCCATACCATTCGAAGATACTTCAGGAAAACTGTCACTTAAACTTAAGGGAACAAATAATTACTTGAACTTTTCCAGAATGCAGAAATCTATTTTGATCAAATAAACCTCTTTATTAAATGTGCAAAATACAACAACTGGCACTCACGTATTTGAAAGGTTATTATTTATGCAATAAAAGGGTAATTACAACGCCCAGTATTTGTTAATAGGACATGGAAAAAGACAATATTAAATCCTGGTATGGACTACAAAAGACAGATAATTACAGAAAGCGTCCATCTTCAAATTTGTAAGGTATGTCCTTTCACCAAATTTTACATTTATATTAGAACACAGTCTCACATGTTGTCCCAGACAGATTAACAGCTTAAAATGTACTGCAATGCAGTGTGGTATCATGAAACCAAATAAACAGCAGAATACAGCCAGCTATTTATGGTTACTCAAGAAACTGCAAGTGCTTTTGGTGCAGAAAGGTCTAGAACACCTTCAAGCATAGCTTCCACAATGCAATGCAATCAGTTTAAAGTGTGGGTGTTTCTCTCTGATCACTTTACCTCCTGTACTCAACAAGAACCTTATGAAACACCTGCCCCTTCAAACGTGGCCAAATGGCAATTACTGCAAAATACTCTCAAGAAACCAACATATCTCATCTTAATTAAGCCTACAAGAAAAAAAAAAAAAAAGAATTTATACTAGAGTAGTCAATACCTGCAATATACGTCATTTATTTTCTCCACGCTTCGGGACAGATCAGCCTAAATCTTTAGCAGTCGTTTGTCTGAAAAGTGCTAAAAACTCAAATTCCATAATCTCTCTGCATCAGCTTCCCTGGAGTCCAGCCTCAAATTTTCTTCATTCACAGCATCATTCCCAAATCTGGTGTATACCGGTTATCCAGCACAGAGCTTTATTGTATTAAATAACCACCTCCAGTGTCTCAGTATGTTTTACTAACTTATCCCAGAATAAAAACTTAGCTTTGAGCAACTTGGTTGACAGTTTGCTCTCTCAGCTACACTTTCTCCTGCTTTACTGCTTCAACTCTACATTTGATTTTTCTTTTTCAAATATAGGACTTTTATCTCCGAGGTTAAACACTTCATTTTTATCCAGATTCTGGAACCACAGAGAAATAATCCCTTTTGGCATGTTCTATCATCTACTAAACCCTTTAGACACAGGTTCAACAAAAGCACTAGATCTGCCTGTATGCTCAAAATAGCAGTAAAGACATTTAAGCAAACTAGAAAAACATACTTTTTTTTCTTATTCAGCCATGAAATGCAAATCATTCATCTCACCTTAGAAATGAATCACACAGCACCACAGAATATATGGACAATTTTATTTCTACATAAAAATGTATGTTCTGTGCTTGCATATCAAATGCAAACATTAAGTTTAAGAAAAATTCTAAAAGTGATGTTTAACTTGTAAGCTGTCACAAATTAAATATATCATGCTGTTCTGCAAGTCATAAAACACAGTGCAACACTGAAGTTTCCCTGTATTATTGCTCACATCACCATGAGATATTGTTACAGGCTGGACTGCTTTCAAGGTAAGTCTCAAATGAATTCTAACTATGGCAGACAAGTGCCACAGATGCTGTTTTTAAATAGCATGCAGATTCAGTCTAATGCAAAATTTAACAACTTTTTATATATATTTGAACACCTCCATTACTTTTCGGTTTTGTTACATGACTTCCAATTTTCCTTAGCTCTGAAAAAAGCAGAAAAAAAACACCTTTCCCACTCAGGAAAAGATAAGTATGCTTTGGAGAACTTGGGAGAGAAAAGATATCTTGACAAATAAATTAGACACATCTGCTATAAATCTCTTCCCTTTTGTATAAGGATAACAGATTAAGACTTCTGGAATATTTGTGAGATGCAAGTATCAAGGGAATTACTACTACTGCTTGTATTTCCTTTCCCCTTGCTCCTACTTCTACACCGTATTTTATCCATTACACATCTGACACATGCAAAGACAGGAGAAAGTTAGCACAATTTTCTAAGTGAAGTGAAAGATTAAGCAGTTTCCTTCCTGCTCCTTCATGAACTACGTGGTAGAAAAATGTTTAGCTAATACTGACCATTTCAGTATCAACTAAAAGGCTACTCTTGTCTTCCTCGAAGCCAAACGACCAGAAGCATTTACATTATCATAGCAAGCACCATTCTTAGCTAGCTACATATTCTAAGAAAAAAAAATACAAGGAAAAAGTACTCACTATTCCTTTCTGTCCGTTTGGAAAAGAAAAAAATGAGCAGTGTTCTTATACACCAGATTCTTTAGGAAAAAAAAAAAGAAGAATTATATTAATTAAAATATATTACACTAATCATTTCTGAAGTCATTTAGCAAACACAACACTTACCAGATGAGATTTTATTGCACAGATACAAAGGACACAAACCTTCAAACAATATTTACAGAAAAAACTAAAAATTAAATTAGCATCTTGTCAACAAGACATCAATATTGCTCTAAATAAAATCATCTTTTCTATTAAAATTAACTGTTACTTAAGGCAGAAATATTAAGGCAGCAGCACCAGTATCATCACTTGCTAAAAAACGTTCAGCTGAAAATTACTTAGTCATCACTTTTCATTTGATAGATTTATAATGCCTTTTATTGAAAAAAAGAAACTTACCAGTTAAGGCCTAAGAGACTAGTGGGAAGAATTCTAATACCAATGAAAACCATGAGATAGAGCTACTGTACAAATGCTCTCCCAAGCAGAATTAACTGACCCGAGTCCTAGTGATTTTAGAGAGCTCTAAGTCTAAGTTTCTGTAGGGTTTCAGCTGACTTAGCTGGAGCAGTTTATGTCAAGATGAATTTAAACTAACTTATGATCATTTAATATTTGAAAGGTTTCTCTGCCATCATCAGGACTTCATTTGTTTTAGAGCTTAGAATTGCTTCTAAATATTAAGCTGACAGTTTTCCTGATAAGTTATTCAGTCTAAGCCAAGTGGCAAAGCTCATATACCAAGCCATTCCAAGCATCCAAAACTCTCCTAATGGCAATTAAATAATAGAGTCTAAATTAGCAATATTTTATTTAAGAAAAAAGGCTAGAAAGGTTATCTGACTAAAAGCATGCATAATAAAGTAGGCAAAAGGCCCTAAGAGTTTTGACTTAATTTGTAAGAACATCTTCTCTATTTATATAACAGCTGCCCACTTAAAAATGCCTTGAAGTATTAACAACACAACCCAAGTTAGGCAAGTTAGATGAGGCAACTGGAATCTGAGAGCAGCCTATCCAAGGTAAGAGAAACAAAAAAGTTTAATTATTCCATATCCAAAGGTGTGTTATAATAACTGATCTAGTAATACAGGTGGATTTATCTGCTTACACAACACAAAATGTGTCTTCATAAAGCACCAGAAGAAATAAATGTTTACAGGGTTTAAATTGCCTTTGCATACCTTGCTATACAGGCAAAAAGCATTATTTATCTTTTAATGTATGCTTAATAGTTTTCTACCTAAAGCTGTATTCTAAATATGAAATAAGCCAGACATCATGAAATAAAAAAGCATTTCCTCTTTAGCAAATCAGAGACCAAAGTTTAACAGCAGACCATTTCAACCAATTTTACAAAAAAAAAATAAACCAAAAAAAACATATTTCCATGATAAATCGGAAGATGCAAATTGAAACTAATTCAAATAAAAATCAGTTCAAGAAGAGCACCCTTCTAACATGCTAACATATTTCTTCAACCTTTGAGGTATTCCAATATACATTTAAAATTTAAAAAGTTATACTCCTAAAATTTAACTTCCTCTACCAACATCAAAAACTGGCTGAGACCCTGAGGGACTGACCTAAGGCAGAAATAAGTTGGTGACTGACTGCAAGCTGGAAAAGGCAGACATACTCCAGTTTGATTAGGTCTGAAAAATCTCTAGAGCTATTACTGGGTGGCACCAGGCATTGAGCATGGAGTCACCTCTTGACCGAGAACAAAGACAAGCTGGCAGCTGCTTGCCATTCATATCTGCCAAAAAAAGCTGAAGGGGAATAGCTTAAGGAAAAAAAAAATCTGATAAACAGTTGCAAGTCATAAGAGAACAACAGTCTGATTCTATCAGCTAGTAAGCTGATATCTAAATCAGAATTTTCAGAGAGCCATCTAGAGAAAAATAAGCAGAACTGGAGGACAAACTAGAGAATAAAAGTCCAACATGTAAATTCAAACCACAGCACTAGAAGCCATCACCTTCAATAATAAAAGCTTTCATTCCTACACTAATTCTAACACACCTATGTGAAAGCAGGCTGTAATACTTCTTTTACAAGCCTTTCCTACCAGCATGAACAAGCCACACATACTAACAACAAAGACTTTGAAATGCTTGTCCTCAAGAACAGAATTAATTCATATTACTGCCAAATATTAAACTGAGCTCTAATTCCTATATAAAATCCTTTCCAGTCAAGATACTATACTGCTGCCCATGTATCTTCTCTACAGGAGTCCACAACAGCAGCACATCAGTATATTATGGATAATGAAGTATGACGTACAAAAAGCATCTTCAAGTTGGAGATTTTCCACATGTTACATTATGCTGACCCACACTCATCAAACTTGCAAAGCCTCGAATATTTACTTTTGACTTTCCTTTTCAAGTCTAAAGCTAGGGCATCTACAATCCAGGCTTTCATACAAAGGTGCTGTACAAATGGAAGTACTTATGACCATTTTAGCAAATCAGTAAATGCACTGTGCTCCCCATGGGTAGGAGAGATGCTCAGGAGGCTGCTCTCACCTCCCTGATGGTCTGGAGGAAGGGGAGGCAGCAGAGCAGCTGTTCCAGTGAGGTGGGAGCCCATTCTAGTACTTTCAGAAAAGTAGGTTTCTTAGACAACAAAAGCCACTCATCAGGAGAAGCAACCAATCAGCTGGGTGGAACAAATATGTAGGCAATACTTTCTCCAGTTCACGTACAATGAAGTCTGCATATTTACTTGTTGAACAAAACAGTCAATGATTTTCCAGAAAAACAGCTAATTATGTAGAACTAGTCTTCAGCACACTTAGGTTAATGACTTTTCAAGTCAATTCTGTGTTAATAGTCACCTAACACATGAAAATAAGTTTCTCCATTCATTCTTGTGTTTTTCCCAGGTTTATACGCTATATTTTACATTTTACCTTTGGTTACTCCCATATATAATATGACTTTATAAACTGCAGTAAAAATAAAACCCAAGATAATGCTCTTATGCTTATACTACATTACCTTACAGCTGTTCAGACACAGCTCTCTAGCCCCAGCACAATTTTGATAAGCCAAGTAACTTTAGATGCTATTATCTTTTGATGATAAGATTTAGTTCTATACTAAACCCAGACCCATGAGACACATTCCCCTCAAAGAAAGTGACTGCCTAACTACTTGAATTTATTTTAGAAGGAAAAATTCAGCAAGTTATGACATCTCAAGAATTGTCAAAGCAAACCCAAACCCCTGCTGAGATGTATTTTCCATCTCCTTTTATCAAAGAGACAGCAGTTAGAAAATAAAAAAAGCATATTTACTTACATCAATGGAAATGCAAAAAATGGAAGTGTCATTGTCAGCCTTGCTGTCCATTCGTCAGGAAGACACCACAAATATACAATTAAGCAAGTAATAAGATAAACAACTGAGGAGTAGAGAAGAAGCCTTCCAACCCATAGTTTCTGTAGCCTCTGATTTTTTTCTCTAAATTCTTCTAATGTCTGTATTTCCTGCAAATAAACAAGGTTCAGCCTTATTAGTGCAATTAGTAAGTGGTTCTACAAAGCTGCCTTTAAATGTTCGCTAAAATTAGCCGTATCAGTTTAATACTTGATTAGAAAAGTCAAGCAGCTTTTTGATAAATGACAATATTTGCCCAAAGATAACTTTCATAGCATAAATACTCCACACTAATAAGGTTATGTTATGGGTCACATGCACCTTATTAGCAATTGGTAAGAAGAGTTTAAAATTAGCACTTTTTCCCATTTGTAATGCATTAGTATATTTGGGACAAGTGAAAAATACCAGTGTCTTATTAATGGCACATAAGTCACTACCAGCCATACTTGGCATTCTAAAGCTTTCATCAGGTACTTGTGGAATTTTAAATGTCTCTAACACTTTTCTACTAACATGGTGAATTGCTGGAACCTCTCCATCATTTTACTTGTTTTTTCCCTTCCAGTACTTTCCTCACCTTAAGAGTGAAATTCTGAACATCTGTATGATGCTTATGGTATATTAATAAGTGATCTAGCAATGCTCTATGTTAACCATTTTGACTGTATTTCAAGTGACAACAGAAGTACTCACACTTCCATTAAAATGAAAACAAAATATCAACAGCGTATTTCAAAACAGTTAATTTCCCCATGGAGTACAGACATCTGTCACAAATGTTGATGAAAAAATCACAATTGATTACTGAACAAACTATTCAGTTATTCTGCCACTGGCCTTACTTACTTCCACTACAGTCACAACTTCTACATATAAATCCATGCATTGAAGCTTTTCTAATCAACCCAATGGATGGAACTCTGCATTAGTGACATTTGCCATTACATTGGACTTTAACAATTAGTTATAACTGAATTGTGTAATCAAGGCAGCTTCATATTCATTCCTATTTCAGGCTCTCTAAATAAATATTTGCCCTCTAGTTTCTCACTATCTATTATACAGTATTGATATTTTTTAAATGACTAAACAGTAAGGGGGAAAAAGATAATTCCTCTGATATGCAGAATCTCTACTACTGTAATAAATACCAAAATAATTTAAAATTTCACAAGAGTATTTTACCTAACATGAGAGAAATACATGGCCAGCAAAAAGGAGGTATATTTCTAAACAAAAAATCAAACAAAACACCAAAAAGCAAATACATACCTTATCTAATTTTTCTAATACTTCTACAGTGGAAGGCTTTGCCTGCTTACAAGGGAAAGAACAAAGATATTAATCTCACTTTAAAAACTCAGTATTTCAAGGATTACCGTATATTAACAGTTTCCTAGCAAAAAGATATATTCATAATAGATTAATAAATTATCTATTTTACATAAAGGTAAGAAGTTCTCCTACTTTAGTATGACAAATAGAAACGACCATAATAAAATACTATTCTACAGCTGGCATTATTCTTAACTGAAGACTCCTCTCCTACATCACAAAAAACGAAAACCTATAATGCATCTACAGCAATAATGAATGTGTGGGTGGAAAGTAAAACAAGAACAGAATTGATAAGCAGCAAAAATAGGCAAAACACAGAATACAGAGAGGAAGCCCTAACCTGAGTATTCCAGTTTTTTATTACTATTCATTCCATATAAGGACACATGGTGTAAATAAATCATAAGGAACTGCAAATAAGGGCTGTCAATACCAGTAAAATTCTCCATAGGAGCAACTGGAAATCCACCTTCTAGGAATCTTTCCTGATTTCTGAGAATTGTCAAGCCACAATCTTTCCCCACTGTTCACACCATGAATTCAAGAATCATAGCTCGCATTTCATCACCTTGAAAGCGAGTTTTAATTATACAAAACTGACATTCCACCTGAAGTTCCACCTTTAACGGAGTTTTGTATGGAAGGCTCTGAAGTCAATTGCTAATAAACAAAGTCAAACCCAGACTCAACTCACATCTGCCAGTAAAGTAGACAAAAACCTCATGCCTCTTCTTCCTCATAAATTCAGTACACCACTCAACAACCAATAAAAGCAGACAGGAAGACAGACTTATATAGGAGTAAGTAGCTACCAAACTATTGGTTAAAACAGACAGAAATGTATTCTGCACATACCCATTTTTACTTATGTTACCAACCTTTCAAGTCACAGATGCTGCAGTTTCTATCCCAATGATGGACCACAAAACTATTTAGATTTACAGAAAGAGTTAAAACTGCATATTTTTAAGTTAACTAAGTCAGTGCCAGGAACAGTGCTGGTACTGCAAATGAAACGAAGGACAACAGCAGAGTTCCACAGCTTAGTGATTTAGCAAAGAATACTTTCGGTCAGGATATCCACTACTGGATTTTTAAGTGACATACTCACAGGAAAACTTTAGCACTATCATTCAGCCAACATTAAGAGTAAACATGTCCTAGGTACTCCCATCTTCTAGACTAAAAGTTATTACATTGTTACACAATGTTACTTACCCTCCATCTTGAAATTAATCCACCCATCTTCTATTGTGGACAAATGTTGGCAGAGCTATCAATCTTCTACAAGCATTCACAGCTAGAAATAAAGAATTAAGCACTCAAAAGCAATCTAACAACATAATCAAAGATTCTCAAATTCATTCCAACATCTTTAAAAAATCAAAATATTGTATAAGGCCATTGTCTAGCTATCTACCTACGTGTTATTTTTAAATTCAGTTTTCTGATTCATAGGCCATCCTGTAAGTCAGGTCAGCAGACCAGATGTGGCCGAAGTTATTTTTATTTTGGAAATATTTAACCAGAGGGGAGTTCTCAAAAACACAGGTGCAAATGAACTGCAAAGAGAGTCATCAAAACACTTCAGCAGAAAAACAATTTTAAAAACTTAGTATTGGGCAGGATTATTTTAGATACTGATTTCCAGTTCTTTCCTCTGCTGTCCCTAAGCATAACTCAGTATTCCTTTTCAGCTGTCACTCTAGGTATTCAGCATTAACATCCTTCTGTTCATGAGAAAATTTCTCAAATAAATCTATTTCCTTTTTATGTTCTCATCAACAAGAATATGCTGGATAGCACTACTGTTCTTTTGTGTGCTCAGTTTTAAGTTTAAAGAATCGGTTTCAAAGATTTCATTTGCTATACAAAAGCACTACACTAGCAAGTCTTCCCTGCACAGCCCACGATGGACAGCCACGATCAGCACATCAAATTACTCCAAAGCAGCTCCAAAGGGGCAAGAGCAGCTCAACCTACACAAACCTGGAACCCATAAACAACATTAATTTGATGATTGGATCTAAGCTCCTAAACTAAAATTGTAGCAACTTTCCATTAGAAGATAGTTGAATCAATTGAACCTTAGGATGGCAGACTTTCTCTCCAGTCATTTAATACACAAGTTTTTTACCTATTGAACAAAATAGTAATCAGTTCAAAACAACCCTGACAGTAAACTAATGCTCAATACCAACCAGGGCTCAAACCTTTTTCATTCTGGAATGAATCACTAACTGATCTAGCTAAACAGAAACATAAGTGATCATTATCTTGTTTATTAAGTCTCCTTTGGCCAAAAATGGATAGATACATTTCAAACCAAATTTGTTTCAAATTGTCTGAGACTGATAGAACAATTTAGTATGTATAGGATATGCGCTGCTCATTAGTACAACAACTACTGTAGTCTGGTAACCTCTTCACCTTTTAAGAAAGCCAAGGACTTCAGAACTATAGGCCCTACTGGTTTCAGAAACCAGTCCTTAAAGATAAGGAAATCCATATCAGAAATGCTGTGAAAATTAAGCTAGAACAGATGGCCAAACTAGCTCCACTGCTGCCAAATTAGTAGCACAAAGGGATGAGATACAGAAAAAGCAATTACCCCTTGGACTCGAACAAATTCTCAAAATAATCACTACTGCAGCAACTCACCTCAGTAAAACAGCAGTCTTTATTTTTAAATACACAATCTAACACAAGAATTTTACACAACTGTGACTTTACAAATACAGGCGAGCTTTTACATGATGGGTATTGAAGATCTGAGCCTACACTTTCTTCCCAGATACTTCTACATAGAGATAGCTTTCATATTGTTTTGCAATATAGATACTGTGTCAAATAGGCAATTGAGAAGTCGGTAAAGGCAGCACAAGGCTCCAATGTTTCCCTAGCATTACCACTGCCATTAGGAGCAATGGTAGCTCTCAGCTGTGGACACAGAGAGACACAGAGATGCTCACATGGCCTTTGTGTGTGCCATTTTCCTTCAAACCATACTTTGAGAACCCCTCCACTAGAAGTGTTAGAGGATCTTTTGAGAACAAATTATCCATGAGCTACTGGTGACTCTGACTTAAATCAGTAACACATTGACACTGCTATTGCTACACATGGTTTTTTTAAACATCTGGCAAATGCTTGGAAGAGAAACAGGTTTGACAACTGTCACTATGCATGTGACTTTACAGGAGCTATGATGATGACAGACTTTACAGATGCTGCTCTGCAAGTCTGTAATACTACCAAAACCCTTCCCCAAAGAGGTATTAAGTGATTAAGGCCACTAGATTCACATTTAGTTTATTACAGTTTAGTCACTGAATCCTCAGTGAGGAGACAGAAAATTTTCTATGATTACTATGGAGTGCCTCAGATGTTTTCCTTCATCCCCTCTCTTCTTCTTGACATGACAACACAAATTGTCTTCAACTGCTTCAAATTCTCCTCCTTATCTGCCACTCCACATACCTACCACTAATACCCTACTACTCATGGCAAGAGATAGTCCACAAGTTGCTTCCCTCCCATGCTCTAACCAAAAAAATTATTGCATAGGACTTTTCCCTTCTGAAGAATGCACTCTAGCACAGAGCTGTGCATTTTACTGACTAAGCAGTAGTGCAGTTGGACTCACTTCCACATTATCACTGATGTAACACACATGTAAGATAGCTGCAACATGTCCCATTAAAAACACTGAACAGAGAAGCTTAAGAAAACACTACTACCAGTTTTATCACCTGACTCTCCCAAAAAAATATTTATAGCAGCTCCTTTACTCCAAAACATCTAAGTTATTTAATAAAAAGCAGAAGTGCCAGACTAAGAGACTAGAGCAGAAAAAGTTTCTCCTTTGAAAGAGGCATAAATCCATGAAGTCATCCACACCCATCCACCTACGTGGAGAAAACAGCTTCATGATCTCATTACACTTTTATCAAGTCAGTCTCAAATTTCTTCAGGCTTGTTAATGTTTTAAAGATCAGAAGTTCTCCCAAAAAAGTCAGTCTCCCAAGTAAATTTTAATAACTGACATGCAAAAATTCAAGACTGAATAACATCAAGAGAAGACATATTACAAGAAAAAGGAAGTTAGAAACTTGTAATCAAGGCCTAGGATACAGAGATACAGACAAAGAACACAAATTTTATCTTTCAATCTCAATCGCCAGTTCTGCTCACAGTTCGCTCACAATTTACTGGCCTCACAAACTTCCACTGGGACCATAGAAAGTTCCTCCAGCTGAGTGCCGTGGACAAGGAAACAAGCAAAACCAAACCAGGAGCATCACCCATCACCTACTGCTGGCCTGTCCTAGGCCGCCTCAGCCACAACAAAACACTAAACTTTTTTCCATCTAAACTTAATTTGCGGCTGTTTCCGCCCGGAAGCATCCCACAGAGGTCCTATGTTTTGTAGAGCCTTAAATAAAAAGCCAAATTAGCTCCCCCACGGACTGCACAGCGACGGAGCGAGCAGTGGGTGGGTCAGGCGCTCTTTTTTGAAACCCAACCCCCGGCAGGCTGCGCGAGGGGCGGCCAGCGCCGGGCCCGGCGGGCAGGGAGGGCGCTGGCAGAGGTCAGCGCAGCCCCCGGCCCGCCAGCCGGCACAGCCGCACGGCGCCCGCCGCCCTTCCCCGCAGCCGGGGGCTTCCTCCTCCACGGCCGCACCACGGCCCAGCCCGCCCCGCTGCCGGCGGCCAGGAAGGAGAGGGAGGGGGCACCTGCTGTCCTGCTCCGCTTCGTGCCCGGGGCCGATACCTGAGTGCTGCTACGGCGAGCGCCACTCTCCCACCACCCCGCGCCCCTCATCCAGCGCGGAGCCGCTCGGAGCTGGGCCGGGCCGGGCCGGGCATCCCGCGCCATCACGTACCTGCCGCGGGCCGGGCCGCGCATCCCGCCCGCCGCCAGCGCCGCCGCAGGAGGAGCGCGGCGCCCGGGCGCTGCTCCCACCAGGCCCCGCGCGGGCGCCGCAGCCAATCAGCGCCTCGCTGCCGCAGGGCGCGCTGGAGCGGGGCGGGGCAGGGCCGCGCTGCGGGCGGGCGGCGGCTGCGGCGGCGGCATTGGGCGGTGCGGGGTGCGCTCCGCTCTGAGCCGCGCCGTGTCCAGCCGTACCGTCCCGTACAGTACTCTACCCGGCCGTACCGTACTGGATCGTACCCGGCCGTACCGTGACATGCCTGTGCGCCGCTCCTGCCTCCCTCGCGGCCCGGGCCGGGCGGTGTCCGGGCGGCTCTGCTCAGCCAAGTCGAAGCGGGCGGGTGTCGGAAGGCGCTCGCCGCCAGCGGGGCCGGGCACGCCAAGCCCGTCCTCCTGCGGCTCTCGCTGATCCCTGTTGCAGAAAATAAAGGTGTTTTAATGCCAAAATCGAGGAACGTGAGAGTCAGACTGTCATTGTGAGGTCTGCGGGCCTGCTGGCGCTCGCGTTCAGCCGGTGAAGCAGCGCTGACAAAGAGGCGCCGCTCGATGTGTGTTCTGCGGGCAGGCGCGAAGTCCCCTCGGGGTCACAGCGAAGGGCTGCTCTCACTGTCCCCTCCGTGCCACTCGCCATGTGTTGAATCTCTATGGAGAGAAGCAGAACTCTGAATTTCTTTAAATCCCATCACTGTAATAACAATGTCCTCTCCCTTGGTGCTGTACTTTGATCAGCTTTCTTACGTCCTGACACCCATCCCTTAGCTCATGCCAAGAGGACACAGGAATAGGGAATCAATACTTGCTCTGTTTGCACTAACTTTCTGCCCTGTTCAGAAGTTTTACCACTACAGTGACACAAGTGCATATGCATAGATGTGGAAGAGTGTCCTTCGAAGTGCCTTATAGTAAAATATGCTATGCAAAAGCTGTACATCTTCAGCTGATCCTGCATTATTGAACTTGTTGTATCTAGCAGTGCATCATAATACAGCCTATAAATGTTGGGTTTTTTCCAGTTGTGATAGGCTGACCCTGGTCAGGAGGTAAACACCCACACAACCTCCTGCTCCTTCCCGCTCAGGAAGGTGGGAGAGATACCAGGAAAAGTTAGAACTCACGGGTTGGGTTAAAGGAAACTTTAATAAATGCATGAAAGAGGGGGGAAATGATGCAAGGGAAGTAACTAACCGCCTCCCACAAGCAGACTGATGCCCAGCAAGTCTTCCAGCAATTGATGATCCTGGAAGGTAACCCCCCCCAGCCCCCCCCCCACCCCTTCCACCTTCTTATTCTGCAATCCCAGTTTTATTGCTGAGCGTGACAATATGTGGTATGGAATATCCCCTTTTTGGTCTGTAAAGAAAATTACTTCATCCAAGCCAGATCCTGTACATGAACTCAAAAAGAGTAGGCAAAGCTTTTAGGCCAGGAGAGGACAAAAACTATATCCCACCACTTGTCCAGACAACACAATCAGCTTCAAGCTTTAAGTGGTAGAGCTGCAGAGTCGGATCATCTGCAAGCATTCATTCTTGGTCTGGATATTTAGAAGTTGATCCTTTTAGTTCCTGCCAGTGTTCAGTGTGAATCTTGCTGCTCTACATGATTACATTATCAGATAAATAATAACTTAACTGCAAATCATGGTTTAGAAGTGGCTTCAAGTCACTTCATTAAAATCAAAATAATGGTGGTCAATGGAGAGCCACTGACTCTACTGGAAATTCTCTGCTATTGAGTACTGAGGTCAACTACATTACAACTTCATTTTTCTCATTGAGGCCTAGTCTGTTCCTTGCTTTCTAAGTGGAAAAAAGACTCAGTGACTGACCCTCTCCCACTCTTCAGGTTGCACTTTAGAGCCACTCCTACTGAAATCCTTGACTATCACTTTGCTGAGAGGATATATTTTTTTTGTTTCAGATCAATAATCCACTTCTGACTTTGATACTTCAAAGTGGTGTGTTGCTGGAGAGAAACTGATTCAAATCTTCATTTTTAAGCCAACACATTGAAGTGTTCTGACATCTCTTTCCATAATCTAGTATCCACTTTAAATAAATGCAAATAATGAAGATACCATGTTTAAAGGCGTTTGAAAATGCTGCAGGCAATATTCCTGCAGTATCTCCAAGAATCTGCTGCATTTTTTTTTTTTGCTTTTTTCTTTTTCCAGAAATGTCATAAATACTTTTAAGATTTTGAACTGGTTCAGGCTTCAGAACTGTGAAGGAGATCCCAAACTCCTGTCCTTGGGGCCTTTTGCAGAGCTGGTTTTTATGCAGGCCTCTGCCATGAAGTTCTAATCATTGTTGTTCAGTTATGGATCTCTATAACTGGTAGTTTAAAAAAAGTATTGTTAGCTACCATTGCTGAACCTTACATGCAAATAAGCCTCTCAGCTGGGTGATGTTATACAATAGCATGCAGCTCCCTGTTTGCTTAAGCACCAAGATCTACCTAAAGAAATGAAATTATGCCCATGTAGCTGCTGAGGATATTAAAACTGAGTACAAAAGCATAACTTTGAATCAGCCGGCTTAAAATTTTCATTAATCTGGTTCAAAACTGCCCCCTACAGAGTATTTAAAACTCTTAAATAATTCCCTTCAAAATTCTTCATTATCAGTGGGATTACTGTTTAACCTGACTTTGCATAACCACTCTAGCAGCAGAGTACATCTTCAGAATTTTCCTGAGAATCATAGGCATCATTTAGCACTTTCAGTCATTCTATATGCAGAAGACTGAACAATCAACTTATTTTAAAAATCAAACAATAAGCTTCTTTTAAAATGTTTTGGTCTCGCACCCTAAGACTGCTATTGAGAAAAATTTTTCCATGGTAACGTTTGTAACATTGCTATATTTTATCAATATATGTAATCTAGTAGTCCAATTTATTTTTCTGAAAAAGTATCTGGGTCTGTACATCATTTGGAAAATGCTGTCTGGTTAAGAGAAACTTAGTATTGCCAAACTCTGTTTACTTGAGGTTTTTTATTTAAAATGGACCCTTTTGAACTTCTCTGGCTGGTGAGGCCATATGAATGCTAGGGAATTTTAGATGGGGAAGCAGAACATTTGTTTACACTGCAAATGGAGATGTGATTGCAGCAAATGCAGATGTGTATATAGCCTAAAGATCACTAACTTCACTACCCATACCACTCTGACTGTATTCTGTGCCATCTCACCATTTTTTCACAGTTTCCTAGTTACTGGGAATTAGATGCTGCTGTACATTGCATTGCTCAGGCTGAAACAGGGGTACTGTGCCCCAGTCACTTGGTCTGCCTTGGCCATTCTGTGCTCATTGCTGTACAGCACTGGGGATTCCTCAAGAGCACAGCTTCACTCCAGGCCACTTCCTCATGCCCTGTGGGCACCTCAGTGATTAAAGCAAGCCCAAGCTGTTAGGGACACAATCCAGGCTCTCCTCAGCTCTGCTCTCCACCTGCAGAGCCACTCTACCACCACTGGTGCAATAAAGGTGGTGCCAGGTTTGAGGGGCTGCAGCATCCTGACATCCAACCCTCAGTGGAAGGTACCACAGCCAGTGGGGTTAGTGGACACCAAAATTTAATCTGGTCAACGATGGACCTCGTGTCTTCAGACCTGGAATCTGTTTTCTCTGTGTCTTGAGCAGAAGAGTGCTTACTGGTATTTCATAATTGACACACACATAGTAACTGACACACATTTTTCAATGTCCTATATAATTCAGATTTGGGGAAAATATAATTATATTTATGTATACTTTATTTATAATATATTTGGAAAAGCAATAAAGGAAGTAATTTTTTTTCACCAATGGAAGGAAATACATATACAAGTCATAATTTTTGTGTGGGCATATCTGTAGTTAAAAAAAACCTCTACTTAGCTCTTAACTGATGTGACTGATTATGATGACTTCAAACTATTTTCTTGTCTTGTTTTGCTGCAAGTTCCAGTTAGGACTGGGACTGTGAAAAATGCAAGAAAAAATTGTTAGTATTACAAGGGACAGAGAGCCCTAGTAGAGGGAATTGCTGAGCCGAAAGGAGTTGAGACCTGAAGGCAGATATAAATTAGTAGCTGCAAAAAAGTTTAAAATTGGATTAACCAAATACATTGTGTTTAATTATTGACATTCAAATAGTTTCAGATCATACAAAATGGTGGAACTCCTAAACTGGGGTTACTTCAGTGACATATTTTGACAAGATGTACTTTAAAAATGTGTACTACAACAAGAGCACTGGGAAAGATATCCTAGTTTTGATTTAATATTTCATACGTAATAGTATATGCGTCTTTTGATGTTCTGATCCAACTGTAGTATTTGGAGTATTCCAATGTCTGTATTCTTACAGCTGCCTCCAATTCCCTGAGCCTTTTGGTATTTCATCATGTAGGGCATTTGGATGCTCCATCACTTTCATTAAGTCCTTTCCATCTGACTCTTGCCAGAAAACTATTACCTCGAAAAGAAATATATAATTCATCAGGTCAAAAGGTGTAATATCAAGTGAAAGGCTCATATAAAAATCTCTTAGCAGTTGCATACAGTCATCAGAAAAAGCCAAGATCAACTTTTCCACTCCATAAAGTATTCTTGTTGTGATTAAAATCTTTGCTTTGGTTAATAATATTTATATTATTACTACTACTTACTTTTGTTATTGCCATGGCAACTGTTACTGTTGCTGTTACTGTTGGTATTGTTACATAACAATAACTATGTGGTTAGTTATTATTACAATTGTTACTATTATTATTTCCATGGTTATTTTACTGATTATTGTTCTGTCACCAATGCAAACATTTTAAAGCATTTAATTAATTTATTAAATATATATATTTTGTGTCTTAAACCTCTTGGTTGAAACTCTTTTATATACTTGGAAGGCAGTCAAGCTTAAAGTAGAAATGAGAAGCTCTTCTTAATTTGAGTACTGTACATCTCTGACAATATGTTTAGGAACATGGTTAGACTTTAGATAATTTTTGTGGTACAATGAATTAGGCAAGTGACTTCTTATAAAATACTGAAGTGAATGTGTTCTGCCATTAAGATCTTAAGTAAAAACAGAAGAAGCCTAGTGTGAAATTGTCACATGAGAAGCAGAAAGATGATTTTGCCTCTCTTTAAGTCATGCTTCAGATCATGTATGAAATTTTAGAAGCAGTTATTTTATATGTGATGGACATGACTTCAAGCTTCTGACCCTTTAATAGCTATCATGATTAATTTATGTCTATAGTTATAAAATTAATATATAAGCAACAACTTAATGTTCTGTAAAAAAAAAGTGCTAAATCAATTTTACCTAAGTTCCAAACAGAAGCGTGATTCTCACTAAAAGTATTTGAGCTGTACTAATACCTAAGTCAGTTACATTTTTGCTTCCTGGACAAGTTTGCTCTTTAAACAAATTAGAGTTCTGATTGAACAAGATTCCTCCTATTTAATAAACATGTAAGTACATCCTTAAATTTTATTAACATCTATTTCCTTGAAGCTAAATAAAATAAAGAATACAAAAGCCTTTTTAATATGGTTATGCCTACTGGGCAAAGTTGAAACCACCCCAACAAAATGAGGGCCAAATTATGAAGTAATTTGAGTGAAACTTCTGTTGACCTTAAAAGGATTTTTACTTGATTAAGAATAATGGAGTTTGGAACCAAGTAAATGTGATTCAAGGGGTGAATGAGAATGTGTGGTGTTACCACAGCAAGCCTTCCTCCCAGGGCACTGCGTGTGTGTGCAGAGCACAGGCAAGTGCAGGAAGAGTCTCCCATTTCTGCTCAACCTGACTGCATTTTAATGCTTTCTTATTAGTCAAGCTGGAGGAGACAGGCAATGAGAAGGAAAGTTCTAATTAGTACATATATTTTGCTTTTGATAACTGTTCAAATGGTAGATAGAACATTACCTACATTGAATGCATTTCATACATACTCCTGATTGTCACAAGAGCTTACTTTAATGAAGTATTAAATTTGCATATAAAATTGTTTTCAGTAAAGTATGAAGAACTGGATCTGCTAATAAGCCTTGTTCTGGTTGGAAACCAAACGGAACCAAAAGTCCCAGAATGCCAGAAATAGGACAATAAATATTTCTGGCACAATTTCAAAGGTGCATAATGCCAGACACAGACATGTAAAAGTAATGGCAAGCTCTACAGAGATTATAAAAGAAATAAAATCACAGTTCGTAATTCATATAATCATGTTAAATAGCAGGCTTATAAACCAATTCTTATAATAAAATCCATATGTCAAAGTTTCTGTGATTTTATTCCATTAAAGATGACAAATATTAGGGCTCCCCTTAAAGCAAATATATATCTTGCAAACTGAAGGACAATGAACAGTTGCTTTGTGTTCATGTTTAATGGTATAAACTGCTAGTCTTTTCACATGTGATTTTCAAATAACTTCAAAGAATGTGAAATTTGCAAGTGTTCAGAATTTTAGAACATATTGCAGCTACTGAGTATCCTTTACTACAACTATTACTGCTTCAAGTTTAGATAATTTAAGATCTGAAATTACAGTCCCATCACATGCAAAACTCCCAAGCAAAATAATTTTCTCATGCTATGTCATACTAATAGATATCTGAAACAGAGCTTGAATTAATTACATTAGAAGGATGTCCAAAATATTCCCTTTCTCGAAATAAATTTATTTCATTAAATGCATTTAGAAGTTGGACAAAAAGCAGAATTTTTACTGTAATCACTTCAATAACTTCAAATGATAGTATTCAAAATCATTTCAAGCCTCCTTTGGCTACATAGAGGTGCTTAGATAAAATTAATGTGTCTTGAAAATACATTAAAACACACTTGGGAACCGGCATTTTGGAGCAGTGTGTGTTGAGGTTTCATTGCACATTTTCGGGGTACTCTCCACATTCTAATTGTAAACTGACCCGTAATAAACCAACAAAAAGCAAGATCAATGATAAAGGTGTAAAGAATCAAAGATTAAATGCAGATGAGGTGTGGGGAAAGAGAAGAATTTGGAATAAAACTTTAGGGGTTTAGACAAAGTAAACCAGAATAAAATTCTGCTGGTTTTCCAGCAGAAGCAGCACATCAATTTGAGTCCTATTGAGAATAAAGGGAGTTACTAGAAAATACAAATAGCATGTAGTGAAGTCTAGGACTTTTGTTTTAGGGCAAAATATATTTTTTTGTTCTATCTAGGTTATTTTATTAAGTGATATACATTTATCAATACTAGATCAGTTCTTTTATGCCAGAAAATCTGAAAAAAAAGCTGTAATATAATTTAGGTTTGTCAGTGACCTAAATTATTTATGAAGAATAGTAGTTTTACGCATTCATTTCATTATTTTCACCTTAAGATAGGTGCTAATCTCAAACCTACTAACGCAAAGTACAATGAAAACTTTGTTACTCTCATTGGTCGCTGCCTGTCTTAGCAACTTGTTCTTCAAATCATCACGAGCTCCCTTCATTTTCACAGAAGTTCTAACACCATAGTACACTGAGAAGACCTGGGAAAAATAACTATATTTGACACATTAATAACTAAGTAGAATTGTCTTATTGATGTCTTCTTGATGGATGCTTTATGTTTCTTTCCCTATATATAAAATAGGTACAGTTTGATGCTGTCTCTGTTTTATGCTTGAATGACCTATGGCTAGCAAATTAGATCCTAGGATTGATGGGATCTTCTGCAGCACAATTATCCCTCTCCTATTTTATAATGTATAAATTATACGTCTCTGATATATGCATTGACAAATAATAGGCTTTCCTATTTGAATTGTTTGCTTACTGTTTGATTTACCAAGAAAACTTTCAGAAAGGCTTCAGGTGGGATATTGCAAGGGATCTGATTTTCAGCAAGTGCTATCTGACTAACCTTTGTAAATCAAGGGGATTTAAATGTAAAGGAGCAGAGGAATCCATTCATTCTTGCTAAGTATTTTTTAAACCAAACCTCTGCATCTTCCTATTTTTTCCCAATTTTTAGGAAAACAGCTTCTGAGGTATGTAAATTATTTTCCCTTTTTTTTATAATATAGCTTAAAATTAACAGTCAAAATAAATCATTACATTATTGCTGAGAAAAGTGCAGGCACCACACATATTTCTAACAATCTATAAATGCATTCCTACAAAGTTGTTTATTGGATAAGTCTGGCCATAAATTGGCCAGGACACAGAGCTTTATATGAAAAAAGCAGAACATTGAACAAAAACGTTATATGTCCATGGTATTAGATTTAAAGTAAAGTAACCACAAACTCCTAAACATGAATCCCAAAACTCACAATCTTTATAATGAAAGGAAAAGACCACATCATATAACTGTCTTAGCCAGGCAATTCGGCATTTAACTTGTTTATTTTTCAGTTAAACAAAATCCAAATATCTCCAGGGAAGACAATGCTAATAACAAACATAACCACATAAGCTTTGTATATGAAGTTCAATTTTAGCTTTAGTAGGGCCTATCAAATTGGAAATTGTAGTAAAAAGCCAGTAAAACTTAATCAAATTCTATCACACGGATAGATTGGGCCTTTTGGTTTTACCCAGTTTGCTCCAGAATTTCTGGTCTGATCCTGAGATACTTGCATATTCCTTTGATAATAATCTTAGCTTTGTAAATAATTTACCAAATTCTTAGTAAGGAAATTCTAGCTTAATAGAATAAATCCTGCTTAATGAGCCCATTAGAGAAAATGAGGTATATTTGCCTATTGTTTTTCTGGAGATATTAAGAGTTTTCTTGAGTATGTGATTCCCTACTGGTATAGCTGTTGTTGTTTTCCCTAAGAAAAGGAGCAGCCTGCTCATGGAATAGCCACCTGCAGCTTACTGATTTTAAAACTCTCCTGAAGACACTTATTTAGCAGAAAAAGTATATGCATTAATTAATTAATTAACTAATTAGTGTAGATCTATAATATTGATACTGCATAATAATTTGTATAGAGATATAATAATTCTTCGCTTTTTCCACACACTGTACCTAAGTGCTTTTAATTACACTGGCCTGATCTTTTGTTCTTTAACATGTGCTTTCCTCAATTTAGAAATTATGTTTTCACTATTTTTTGAGTGTTGCATGAAATTATACCCTAATCTTTCATCAGTCATAGTAGGATATTTTATCTGCATACTTCCCCAGAATTTCTTAGGGTTCTACACTGCGGTAGGGATCCACCCCTTAGGCAGGGCTGAAACTTGCTAATCCTGTGACACATCTTCTTAATTATTTGACAATTTTAATCTATTCTTTCAACTCTTGTCCCTCGCAGTGTCTGAAGACTGGCAGAGTTGAAGTATGGCATATGTTTTTATCTTTGCTGCTGCATTATCTGAGCTGTGCATTGGTCTAGGAGATTGTCCTATCCATCTAATTTTGTAACACCCAAGCCTTCCAAAGCGACAGCTTGTGTTGGGTGTCGTCGCAGTGAAGAAATTCCAGAGATTCTCACTTTTAAGAGTAGACTACTTGAAACATTAAATGGAGGCACTTAGAACTGAACATGTTAAACATATCAAAAATTGAAGACTCCTCTGCTCTAAAATCATCTTTGAACATTCAGAACTTTCCTCACTACATCCTTGCTTTATTGAAGAGTTTTTTAGTTATTAACTTACATCACATTGCATACGTTTTTACATTTTGAACTAAATTCTGTCTTCAGATGAGCTGAAGACTGCTCTTTGGCTTCAGCAGAATTTTGTGCAGGGATATCTACAATCTCTATGGAAGAGCACAAGGCTTCTGTCTTGATAGGAATCACAGAACAAGCCTTTCTAAGTTTCAGAGAGATCCTAGAGTAAGAGCTGCCACCCTCATTCTTTAGCCCAGATCTCAAACAAGAGAAAGGGCCCTTCCCTGGTGCTCATAATTGTGACAGCACTCATGGCACGTATATAAAATAGTTTCATTTCCAGAAGGGTCTGTATCTCATCTACTTACACTTCCACCAACCAGCAGTTCCTTCAGCTCATATTACATCTCCCAGAAAGTCATTTTGGTTAACTACAAGAATGCACAGAAGAATAGGATTAACAGAGGTTGGAACCCCTTCATCCACAGCCTCAAAACCAGACTGGTGCCAAAACCAGACTCATGACACTGGTCACCCACTTTGGGCCTGAGCTGGTCTTGCCTTGCTGTGGTCAAACACTACAAGGGAGACTTTAATTCCCAGCACATGGGGAAAACCACTTATCTACATGTCAGAAATGGGTCTGTTATGAGGAGTTGATATCTAATTAATTGTGCTTTTTAAATCTTTCTCTTTGACATGAGAATTCAGTGATCCACCCACCTGCACACAATTAAGAGCAACAGTTCAGCATAATAGGGTGAGGAACTTTTAGTGGGTGTTTATTGGTTAGAAGCATCAACCCCTCTTTTAAATTACAAAATAAGTAGAATAAATAGTAATTACTAAAAGATAATTCAAATGCAGAACGCTCTTAGAAGAGAGAGATCTTGTCTTAGAAGCTTCAATATGCCAGGCATTCAGAAGACCTCTGTGTTCCAGTATCACCAATAAGGAGAGTGGGAAACTGTTCTTTAAAATTTTAATCTGAGAAGGAAAAAAAATCAAGTTGCATTAGCATTTTTTAGCTGCTTGATAGTTTAAAAACATTCCAACAAAAGGGTCTAGATTGAGGTCTGTGAGGCAAAAACAAATATTTCTCCATAAAATGGCTACACTAGCATAAAGAGAAATACTTAGTAGATTCAAGGTGGGAATTTAGGGAATAGTATTTTTTGCTTTTTTAACAGGAAATACTATTTAGGCGTTTTATATAGGGGGTTCTGCATTTGAGAAGGGATAATTTGCTCTAAAATATGTGGGCAACAAGCCTAAATTCTCTAATTGAGTAGTTTGCTTATAACCCCAGGCCATTAGGTGAATGTAAACTATTACAGGCTTAGTAAGAAAATAGTCCCATTAGGATTTTTGTATTTGTATGTGGTTGTGGGTTAGTGTGACTGTTTCCAAAAGGATGGATTAATCAAAAGGTCTTTTTTTTCTGAATTTGCAAATACTCACACTTTTTGAAATACCCACACTCAAACTAAGCTGAAAATTCATTTCTTTCTTATTCTATCAGAAAATACCAGATCAAGGCTTAGCTATTAGTTTCAGTGTGAGTTATCTAGGATAAATCACAAGTATGTTTGCAATCTTTACAAAACAAATATTCCTAATGAAATAACTAATTCAAGTTTTTATCCATATTTATTAAACTGTCCTTAATTTTAAATGCCAGCCATCAGTGCAACAGAAAATGTCCTCTGGGAAAACCATGGTCTTTCTGGAAGTGTTTTTAGCCTTCCTGCTTTGTGAATGTGCTTCAACTGCTACTGTTAAGGTGTCACACACGCTGATTGTAGACTCATAATTCTATAAGGAAGAAGACAACTTTATGTGCAGCTTCCTTTATACTACTAGTATTAAATCTTGTACTTTTCACTACATAATACATCTCTCTGTTGTATAGTCTATTGCTTTTCCTCTTCCCAGGCAAATTTTAGTTATTACTTTTTCTTTTTTTCATGGCCACTCTATGTACATAATATAGTAAGATGTTAAGAAGAGGAAACATATCTTCAATTAAAAGTAATAGTAATGGAAGACCTACATATAAAGACAAATTAGAAGTCAGCTCTAAATTCATTGTCAACTTTCAGCATTCTGCCTCCTTTTCACAAAACCTGGGAACCAAGAGTTATGAGAAACTACAAAGTCTATGAAATGAGGAAAGTCCTGTAGTGGATTTGATGCAGGAACAGGTAAAGAAAAAGTACTTGTGTCAATGGTGCCTAAACTCCAAGGGAAAAATGTGATGACAGAGACAGATAATTCCACAAAAGAAATCAAGGAGGGATGTAAGTTGCTCAGCATCCCTTGTACTCTAGAAAATATTCACCTAGCTTTAGAAATGCCTGAAGACTGTTGCAGTGTTCATAGGAGTTGACCAGTTTATCAATAAAGTAGGTACTGTAATGATTACAAGAAAGAAGCTCAAATCAGAACATTTTTGAATCCGGGCCAAGTAAAACTGAAATACTACATTGGAAACAGAAGCTACACACTGAAATAAAAGGTGATATTGCAAAAAACAATACTGCTTGCCTGGGGAATTAGAGGGAATAACCCCAAATGCAGCTTCCTATAGAATTAGGAAACTATGTAGAGGCGATTTGTTAAAAATTGGATGGTCACATGGCTTGTACTCCTTCTCTTATAACATCAAAAGATTTTAAGTGGATGATGTTTCTCCATTATACCAGCAATATAATGGATTTTGTTCATCAAGTAAAAGAGTGATAAATAGGTAATCCCTGTTGTGATAGTTTTAAAAAGTTAAAAGCACTGCAAGTCCAATTTAAAAAAAGCAAAAATAAAACAGAATATGCATAGAAATGCAGTCAGGAGGGAGCACTATGTGCAATAGTGTGTTGCTCTGTCTATATCTGGAAGATCTGATATAGATGGCAAAAAAACCAGTAAAGGGCAAAAACTGAGCATTATAATTTGAATAGGCTACCAGGACACCATTTGAGAGAAAACACAAATATTCCTTTCTTTTTTTTTTTTTTTTAAGGCAATCTTCTTGGCATCACATTCAATCTTTTCTTCTCACACAGAAAGTCCTGCCCAGGCATTCCTATACCTTCATCCTTCCTGTCCCATACTGTTAGCACAAGACCTGGGAGCTTGGAAATTCAAGTGTCTCAGGTCTCAGTCCCATGCCCTGGATCCATAAGATTCACAGTTACAGCCACAAGCAATTGCAGTGAAAGGGGAAGGTTCGTTCAAAGCACCTCTAAAACCCTATCAATGCATGCAGCAAGCAGGTCTGCCATGTGGAGGTGGGCTGTGTTTACTGCACATAGATCTCCAGAGAAATTATTTACTAAGCCCTTGCACATTGCCACTCAGGATGTGGGAAATAAGAGACATATTTATTGGTCAAGTCGGAAAAAAAGCACATATTTAGTTTGAGGACAACTCTGCTAGTCGTGTTTGTCTGACAAAAGGCTTTAAGATTGAGGTTTATTTTACTACTTTGGAGAAAACAAAATATTTTTTACTAATACAAGAGCTTAAATTTTGGTGCTAAAATTTTTGAACATTGGTGGAAGGCAGATACAGGATATTTGGGTGTGAACAGTGTAAGTCTGAGTATCAGGGACAGTGCAATCTAGGAGGTGTGGGAAACATTAGCTATATGAGGCAATATTTGCAGTACCAAAATGAAGACTAAAACTCATATGCAGAGAGTTTGGTGGCTGTAATTGCACAAATTCAGGTGTTTTCCTGGAGTCATTAATTAATTTTCACTTGTTCATTTCTTTTTCCTCTTCTGCCATCAAGATTCACCTTCAGCACCATTTTAGGCTATAGCTTTTGCCACAGACCAATAGAGGTGGTGCCATGGGTTGTCTCTCCAGAGGAAATTACAAAACTGAACATTGAACCCTGAACATAAAAATAAATGAATGTCTTAACTTCATCAAACATCCTTGAATTTCCTGCAGTACAAAGAGGCCACGCTGGCAATGGTTTTCTGCAAGAAGGCTGCTGCTCTGAGTCTGAGATCTTACTTAAGAGCTGTCCCTCTCTTCCTAGAAGAGAAAGCACACTATAAACACTCATCAATTTGCCTCTGATGGTACTTCTGAACTTCTGGTACTTTCCCAGCTTCTGGCTCTTCTCATCCATCTGCCCAACTGAGAAAAACCACTCTACAGTGATATAGAAATGTCTCTGTTTGATGCAGATGGCTCAGTTGTGATGCCAATGTCTCTCTCATTTAGTTTTGCTGCCACCACCTTTCCTATTCCCCACCTCTCCATACACAGTCTGTTTCACAGAAGTGAAACAATACAGCCTTGAAAGCAGGAGACAGGATTTTTCAGATGTTCTAGTATTTGGACAAATTCTCCTTGGCAGCATTTGACTCCTTTCTTCCAGTTGCTCTCTTGCCTTTCCCACTATAAATATTTGCAAAACAGGGAATTTGGACCAAATACTGCAAAATACCTACAGTCATTTTATATGTGAGGATCAGGTTCTATATGCAGGTACCTCAAAATTTTCTAAGAGGCATTAATTGCTCAAGAAGTCTGAATCAAATAGTAACAATCAGTTAGCCTTAGAAAGTAAATTTTATGAAGCAAAATATAATAGAGGCAATGGAGACTAAATTTTGTCAAGAAAATAATAGATATTTCCTTCAGAAGTTTTATGAAGGAAATTCCAGGTGCTGAATACCTCTGAAAATCAAACTACATCTCACTGTGAAAAAATGCACTTAGTTGCCTTCTCTTAAAAGTGTTCTTATTTACCCCGTATAATTTCTCAGTAAAGATTGCTCAGGGCAATCTAAAACAAAAATAAGTGTCAGCTATTAATAATATTTTAGTCTAAAGCATATATGGCAAAGCAGTGACATGGAAAGGATGAAGATTCACGAACAAATTAATTTTCGATCAATCTTCCACTCTATTTCTACAGAATTCTGCATTATTTTACCCCAGTTCAGCTTTTCCACAGGTACCCTGGGGATGAGTTTGAGCTGTGTGTAAATGGAGAGAGCCCTGGAGCATGGCTGGTTTGGTGGTTCTGAGCAGGTATCTCAGTCTGGCTGTGCAGGGACACTCTCCATGGGACATGTCCTGTGCTGTCCATCTGTGATCATGTTCCTTACTCTCTCTTTTAGCCCTTTTGACTTGAAATCTTAATGTCATTGTAGCTTTAAACTGTTCTTTGGGATTATGTTTAGAGAACAATGAATTCACAAGAGAGTTGATTTTAAAAGTACAGACTGGGCATAAACCTTACCTACTACGTAGTCGTATCGTGGATACAGGAACTGTATCTAACTTAAACCCAGGGAAGAAAGCCCCAGGATCAAAGCCAGACTTTGTAGACATATTTAATTATGTATTACTGGTAAAGCAATAAAAGCTTACAATATGGGCTCTATTCACAAAAAGGACATTGTTTTGTCATGTTCTTCTTGTAAATTCCTTATGCATGACTCAAAGTGTCATTTTACATGAGATTCATAAAGACAAATGTCAGTTCTACATGGGTGTACCAATGTGTTACAGAGTTTAATCAAAAGCAAATGTGTATGCTGAAATCATATGTGTCATTAAGAGCATTTTTGCCCATAAATCGAAACTCCTATTATGGACAACAGACTGAGCTCCTATGCAATAAAGCTGCACTAGGCCTTCTGCATTTCCTGAGAAAGTTTACCAAATCATTTCAGAATGCAGTTATGAAACACAGGGTTCTGTAAGGGAACTATTATCTCAGGAAGTATTTCAGGAAGAATCTACATACTTGGCATTTGTACTTCCATTTCAGGTACTGTCAGAGAAAAAGGTCTTTAACAATGTATGGCACTAGAGACCATCATGAGAGTTCAGGTTTAGTCTTCACAAAAAAAAAGTTAAAGTAGCTGGTGGGTCAGAAACTTTGGCTGAAAGAATTAGGAGGTATGTTATTGGGGAAAGAGTTGAAGGCCAATAAAACAAGGATAGGTAGATGTTGAAGTATCGTGAAATAGAACACTGGCAAAATGCTGAACAGTAACTTTCATACTATCACAGGGAGACATCAATGCATCACAACTGCATTGGAAAATTAATTGAAAGCTTACTTTTAAATGCTGCCTTATGGCAGTAGTAAATGAAAATAAACCAGAATATTTAAAAGTATTAGTTACAGAAACAATAAGGGTCAAAGATGAACTCACAGGAAATAGAAGTGCTATCATAATTCTTCCTGTAGCACATATAATCTCCCAATTTACTATGCTTTATAACCATACAACACCTAATTTCTGTTAGCAAATAAATCAGAATTTACTGTTAAAGAAATACAAGTAAGTAAATAATAATGAGATTAAGATTACCAGGGAAAAATCAGTGCCTGAAAGACAAAAGAACACATGGCTTGTCTAGATTTTTAATACATAGTTAGAAAGTCTGAAAACATCACAGACATCCAGGAAGCAAACTGATAACATACATTCAGAAAGGAAAAGCAAGCACATGTCACTGTCTTTTGTAAAATACTTTTTCTAACCTGCATTCCTCATGTATTATTGGCATGTGTTGACTCTGCAAATGAAACTGTCTATTGTGAAAGAGATATCCAGGGAAAATCAACTCGTTTCAAAAGGTTATTAATACTAATGAATGGTACTTGAATCTTGGAAAGCAAAAAGCACTCAGAGTTAGATTCTTACTTCTGATCTACATCTGGGTTGATTCCACTATAAAGTATTTTATTGCAAAATGGAGCAAAAGCCAGATTCTTGATTCCACTTGCTATTTCTGTTCATCTGCTTTTTGATTGCTAGTGGAATGTAAAATTTAAATTCTCTTTCTCACCAGCTTTGCCACACACAGAGATGTTCTTATGGGGGGAAATACTTGCCCCACAGGATAACACCATAGGGATCATACTCCCTGAACATACCACAACCATCCTTTCCTGGCCATGACATCTCCCTCTTCTCCCACCATGTGTATTTCCCCAGATTGAGAACTGTAAGCACAGAAAAAAGTTTTAAATAGTGATGGTAATCATCTCCCACCTATACAGAGAAAGATTCAAGTCCAGAAGGCTTTTCTTCATTTATGGAGCTGAAGATGTGACCATGGTGAATAAAAGTAATTCCCTACTGCTGGTGAAGAGGTGAATTGATCCCTGCATTTACCCACTGAGGACTGTTTCTTGCAACTTTTACAGTTGTTACCAGCAGTGAGTTTTCTTTCACAACATTGGCTCTAAGCACAGGATAACCCAATTTTGGGTTTCCTGCTGAGCAAAGCCAGACAGAAATCAGGATGTGGTGCTACTGAGTGCAAGGCAGAAACCAGGGAGAGCTTGTGGGGGGCAGCTGTGACACCCTCACACGGATCAGAGCATCGTGCAGGTCTGCAAAATGCATCCATCCTGACTTAAAGCCCTTACATATGTAGAATAGTTTTGGTGTGCCTGGGAATTGTTACCACTCAAAGTATCATCAAAGTGTCCATTCTGAAGGAAAATGATCTTTTGTTTTAGATGTCACTGGCACCAGATCTAATTTGCTTCTATATAGTGTAGGGATGGATATCCTTGTATCTCAACGGGGAAGTGTTTTCTTTTCCTTTTTGCTTAGAAAAAAAAAAATGCATGCAAATAATAATAGGGATATTTTCAGTCTTTTTCATTTCTTTTTTTCCTCTAGCCTGAGTTAGAATTCAGTTCAAGTATATGTAAATTATCCCACAGAAAACTAAATATAGCAACAACTGAGAGAGATTAGATGAGACTGTGTGATGTTTTTGTGAGCTGCAATTAGACAGCCAGCAGCTTCCCTTGTAAATACCAGACTTTAAAGGATAAAAGGCCAGTGAATGTTTCCTTCAATAAAGTGCCTTGGGAAAAAAACACTCTTTGCTTGCCAAGTGGGCTCGAAAATAATTTCAGATGGCTCATTCCGAATTCGTTGTATTTTTACCCATGTGTGAATGCAAATTTTTAGGAATCACTAACAGGTTTGGCTTTTCCCTCAGTTTGAAAGAGTTATAGTATAGGAGGATTCTCCTTGGAGTGAAATTTCTTCCTTTAGCAAGGGACTCACCTAGGACTGTGCCTTGCTTACACTTGTTAAAGCTTTCTTTAGGTGCTTTGAGATGTGCTTGACCCTTGAGCGAGTATTCTGCAAAGGAGGATATGTAACTGAGATTCCTACTGATCTCATCAGGCTGCAGCTCAGCCATTGGCAGGAGGTGACATCTCTCTCATCATTTACTCCTGCTGATACAAGATACCACAGGACTTTCTTCAGGGACTAGGTAGTTCAGTCACTTGCTGCAGGGAAACTTTACAGGAGAGGAGGAAAGTGCTCACAAACAATAGATAAATACAATTAGTAAAAACTAATGCTCAGTCCTAGGTAGAGAAATAAAATTAACAAATATTAATGTTCAATCATAGTTTTGCCTTGCTACATTTTCTCGTGTTCTGGGCAGTTGATGGAAACAGATCATGCCATGAACAAATGAAACCTCCAACAAGATTTCACAAATCTTGAACTTTACAAAACATTCCAACATTACAAAATTGTTGAATATTTCATAGCGGTACATATAGCTTATCTTCTACTTTTTTTCCTGCTATGATGATTTGGCAGAAAAAGGTTGAAGATGTTTAGTAGAAGAAAGTACAGCCCCCTTGAGATTCAAAAGTTGTTTCTGGTTTTGCTGTGAAATCTCTCTTTGGCTAGTCACCCAGGGCAGGTCACTGTTTCTCCATCTTTCAGATAATAATAATACAACTTATCTGTTTTCTACCATTACTGCAAGAATTTCTAATTTTCCAGAAATAGTTTTGTGTCATTGACTGAAGAATTGTATAATAGGAAGAAAATAAATTTTTAAAACCCTACCATTTCTGCTTATGTCACTGAAATTATTGCATTTAGGGGGCTTCAGAAGAGTGATACTGTAATTAGAATGCAAAAAATAATGCATTTCATAACTTAAACTCTATAAGAGAAATGGGAAGAAATAGAGACATCATGTTTTTAGACAAGTAGTTTGATAATAATATAATAAAAGAAAAAATACTCCTCAATTACATTATATGCATGGAAAATTATTTGTATATGTGAGGAAGAGCTACTGACTTAAAAAACAAAAGGAAGGATGATTCTCATACTCACTTCACAGAATTACTGAGTTCCTAATTTCCCTGTAATATTTTGTATTCTTTAAGGACTCTGCTTAGAATTTACTTTCCTGTTCTACTTTTGTACTGTAGGTACATTACATGAGGAGCAATGTATTTTCCAAATGGTGAATACTCTGAATTACTCTTCTGAAAGAAGCAATAATAGCCCAAAAGCTGAAATTGTTCAAAACCTCACAAGACAGCTCAGTCAGTCTTTTAGCAACACAACTGGTGCTTCCTTTTCCACCAGGAAAACTCATCCCAGGGAATCTCAGGCACCTGCTATTTCCATACTGAGACGTGCTGGACAGGAAAAGGTCTCTAGGAGCTACTAATGGAAAAAAGAAGGGGGACTTAATGCTTAAATTCTGAGAAAATTATTAGTTTAATGTTAATCTAAAATCAGCCTAACAGGAAAAAAAATCAAAATGTCAGGTTATGTCTTGTAGGTTTTTCAAGACCATGCCAAGGCAAGGCGTGGTGACCTGTGGTCTTGCTTCAGCTGTCAGGGCAGTTGGATTTGGCCTCCAGGAGCATCAGGAAAAGACCAGCCTGCCTTTGGGAGAAGTGAGGGGACAGAGACAAAAAAATGTTACATGATCCCTTTCAGTGCAATATTGATGTCTCATTCCTCAAATTCTCATTTGAGTAATATTGGCTCCTCAAATTCGCCACCCTTTTAATAGTGAGTTGAATTCTAATGTAAGTGTTAGGACATTCAAATTCTAGTGAGGATCCTGGAATACTCTCTGGACTTAATTTGACCTTTCTAATATCCAGATTTTATAGAGATAAAATTAAGAAAATCAACAAAACATACACATAGTAAGGGACTAAAAGTATCTTATGAAATGGAAACAAAACAAAACAAAATTGTCGTGTCCTTGTGACAATAGGATGCCTGTTACTGCAACAAGTTCAGTTTAAGCTTTATGTAATAAAAAGAATGACAAACCTAAACAATAAAATTCCAGATAGACCCTGTAATACTTAGGTCAAAATAAATGAAAAATTGCTTTATTTTCATAAAAGGTCCTACACTGCTGGATATATAAAACATTACTTATGAGACATCTTTCCAAGAAAAAAAAAAAAAAAAAACAAAAAAAGAAAAGAAATTCCAGATGAAGGCACTTGCAGCAACTGTAAACCTGATTATTTTGCAGCATCTGCTAGCCTGGAGCCAAATGTATGTTTGACACTCCCCAGTGAGGACAGAATACTATTTAAATCCATGAAATACCTTTCATTAAATCATTTTTCAGTTACACCTGGTGTACCTACATCTCAGAGTACAAAGAACCTCTTGTTGGGAGGCGATGCATTCGTAACACCACAGAGCACCTGCCCAACACCCCCAGGCCAGCTGCACTTTTTGTAAAGCATTCTGGGGGGCTTGAGAGGGCTGGGGTTGAGCCTGGAGGAGAGGAGGCTCAAGGAACTGCTCATTGTGTCCTTCAGCAGACTTCATAAAACAGAGGGAGAGCAACACTTTACATGGACAGGTGAGTGATAGGACAAGGAGGAATGGCTTTAAACTAAGAAAGGAGAGATTTAGATCGGACTCTAGGAATAAATTTTGTACTCAGAGGGTGGTGAGGCACAGGAGCAGTTTGCCCAGAGGAGCTGGGGTGCCCTATCCCTGGGAATGTTCAAGGCCAGGTTGGGTGGGGCCCTGACCAACCTGGTCTAGTGGAAGGTCCCTGCCCAGGACAGGCGACTCAAGGATCTTTAAGGTCCCTTCCCACCCAAACCATGATGTGATTCTATGATCATGTCAGGTGCTGGAGATTTTGTGTTACCCTTCTCAACACTGCTGTCTTTGAAACCTGCTCTGATGGAACCATCCCTTCTGCTTAGCCCAGGATGGAGGATGTGCCAATCAGACACTCCAGTGTTTGCAAGAGTGACCAAGCTAGAAGCAAGAAACACACTGGAGTTTTATAACAGCTGTAATGGCTTCTCTGCATATCTCTTCCGGGGATCATTAATTTCTGTCCTTTATGTACAGGTAATTCCATGAACTGTCAGCTGAGGTACTCAGTGTCACCCAAACAGTAAATGGGAGAAGTTTCTAACGCACAAAAGAGACCCAGAGGTTATAAATGTACACTAGCAGTGTGAGAATCTGGTGGGAGAAACTGTATACTCCTTTCCAACCTGCTTTAATATTGGTTTAACAGTGAAAAGAAAAGATATTATTTAGGCAAAGTTTGTCAAAAGTTTGTATTGAAACTCTGTTTAGGTAATAAAACTTCTTCTGATTGTTAAAGCTGTATGAAAGATGACTGAGAAATATTTTCACGCTCTGGCACTGGCTTCTCACCTGCCAGTGTCACAGATGACTTTCTGGCAAGACAGCATTCAGCTGAAAAACACCAACTAATGAAAAACATGTACTAGAATCCCATAACATTTGACAATTTGTACCACTGACGAAAACTTATTTTTCCATTCATATTTAAATATTGGTTTAGCTGTCTTGATTTTGAGACTGTTTCTTACTTACTAGTAAAATGAATAAATTGATCTACTTAGTTTATCAAGCAAGATGCAACTCAATTACATTATTTAAAGTAGCTCCAAGGGAAACAATCAAAACTTCTGCAGAATACTTCACCTGATGGAGGAGCACGAAGCAAGATCTGAAAGCACAGACAAGGATATGTTTAAAATGAAGTCAAATGGAGGCAGTCTTGAGCTAGGTTTAAACTCATTAGGTTTGGATGTTGGCAGCACAGCCAGAGCAGCCAAGTGCTCAGGCTGGAGTAACATCAACTCCAGCAATAGATGCTGTATTTACCCAGTTTTTTTGGATAGGTCATGTAATTCACACCCGGCACTGAGCTGTTGGAGCTACACTCCAAGTTTGTGTGAAGGTCATTAGAGTGACTGTGTGAGCTGCAGGCAGGGCAGAGCAGATGCTGTTCCATGCCTTGACTCTAAGGAGGGTGAGGTGTTGTGAATGCTGCTTGTGCTTGCATTCTTGTTGTGTAACCCTAATGAGTGGCTCTGAATGTCCAGTGAGATACATTGGAACATGTTGACTCAGGGACAATTATAATGAGACTGTAAAGGGCTATAATTATAGGATTTGCTAATGGGCCTGGGTTATTTTGTCCCTGAGAGGTCTTTTTGTAGGTCAAGTGCTGATACTGCTGGCAAGTCAAGCATACACCAAAATATTTTACTATAATGAGTAGCTAGGACTTGGGTACTGTCTCAGTGGACTGCAATAGTTATCTGTTTTTTGAATACTTGTTTCCTTGTTTCTTTTCATGTAGAAGGACAGCTGTAATAGATTCAGGAGAAAAAAATTTGAAAAAAACCACAAAACAACAATTTTATTCATCTCATTAGTGTGACCAATGAGGATGTTAATATGTTACAAGGGATGCAAAAAAAAAGAATGGTTTCAAGACCAAATGTACTTGCCATTACCACAGGTACTTCATCTAACACAGGCCACTGCAGGTCATATAACTCATAAAACTTATCTCTAGCATCTCAGAAATTGTGTTTGCCTACAACATGCTTGATTTGGATCCCAAACGTGACTCAGAGGTGAAGGCAGTGGGCTGTTCAGCAGCTCAGCACCTCACTGATGCAGAAGGATCCTGTATCAAATCTCACCTGCATTACCTCTCTGACATACAGCCACTCTTGCTAAAATCATTCTTCTGCAATATTATCTCTGCCTAGTTTTAAAATCAGCTCTTCTCAGGTAGCTGGTGAACATTTATCAAACTGAACTCAAGAATTTATCTTCTCATGCTTTAATAGATCATTATTTTCAACTTGTGATAGAAACACTTTCTCTGATGAGTCCAGTAATGAAACAGAAATTTTACAGAAGTTCTTTCACTGCCCGGGTCTAGTACCTGTTTTCCAGACTGAAAATTTCAAAAAGGAGATAACTTATAGAGAGTCTTTTAGACAAGAGAAATGCCATTTCAAATCTTTGGGGAAACCTTCTCAAAACATGCAATAACTTTTATGCAAGACCAGAATGACTGCACAAATGTTATATTTATCAAAGACAGAAGGAGAAATCTTGAAAAATTTTAGTACTCAAACTAGATCATTATCGATAACCAGTTTCAGACATTTAGCACTCAGATGAAATACAAGGATCATAATGTGGAAAAGCTCCCTGCTGAGATATGCACAATGCTTTGCAAGATAAAAAGAATATTTTATTCTTCAGTAGTTTGACAATAGGCTAATGGTTTAGCAGAGTAAAAGAGTATTCATATACTGTATCTCCTAAAAGACAGGAAGGGTTTTTATTGAAAAACTGCTAATAGCAGTTTTTATAGGATAATTTACATTGTCCAGAAGTCTGTCAGTAGAAAGCTACTAGGAGATGATATAGAAGATAGGAAGATAGAGACAGATGGATGCAGAAATCAACTTTCTTTAAAAATTGTCTCCTAAGAAGCTATGATCTGCCCACAAATGAACTGTGGAACTTTCACGTGTAATCAAATATTCAAGCAGGATATCCATTACTCAAGAACTGACAAATGTATCTGAAAAAATAAATCTGTTTTTCATCATTTACAAATGCATTACCAAGACCTGTCTGCACAGAAATACATTTTTTCTTTTCAAATCTAAATAATAGTTGGTAAATTAGCATGTGAACTGGAAATAAGTTAATGAAAATTAGCTAAAAGTTATCTTTACTTGAGTTTGAAATAATGTTTCTTTACAAAGCAAGATAGACAAAGTGCTTTTAGAGAATATGAGAAGGCACTGTGACGTGTTATAACATATGGCATGCCACTCACCAAAATAAAAATCATCACAGTCCAGTTTTATCATCTGAATTGTACCATCGAAGTTGTAATACACACAGACAGAAAACTGTGGTTCCATCTTTTTGTTAAGAAACGTGTCATCCATGTTAATGTCAGGTGGTTTGGGGTCTTTGCACAGCAGCTGAGGCTCTGTAAAGGAACACACTACAGACCATGGAGTCATTGTCCTGTACTCCTGAAGAACAGAGAGTTAAATACTAGATAAACACCAGAGGAAGAGAAACTTGTATGACAAAGTGCTGGTACCCTTGGAGCAAGATGTAGCAATACGTACAGGCCAAGTAGATACTAGATATCAGCTACATTATTTGTGATTGCAACAATCATAAATGGGATAGGAGAAATGGTGAAAAACATATATTTGTCTTTCTGATGCAGCATAAAACTGACATCTTGCCCATTTCTTGACATTAAAGATTTTTCTGCTAAGTCTGTGTTGCTGTTGTTTTCAGAGAAAAAGGGTTATTTTTCATGGTGCAAAATGGTAAATTTCATGAAGTAACACTGCATTTCATAAACAGATATCTTAAGAGACAATGTCAACCAAATAATGCTTTATAAGGCACTAGAAATGATTCACTGCATGTCTGAAAAACAACTTCTATTCATTTTTAGCTTACTAAAATGTTACTTCTCTCTATGAAGTTGAGTGGCTGCAAATGTAGGTCAGGAATTCTTTGCCCTACTTTTTCCCTTCTCATTCACATTTCTGACTGGATTAGTCCCCTTCCAATGGTTTAGGACTTTACCACAAGAAAGAGACTACAAAGATCATCAAGGACAGGATGAATAATAAAAAATTGGACCCTTCTTCCTTAAAGAAAATTATATTATTTTCTCTCAAGGACACCAGATCCCTTCAAACCAAACTATCTCCTCTGCTCTCATCCATTCTTTTAAATTTATCTCATGCAAATTCTCAATATATCTGTATTTCCATACATATGTTTAGATAAAGGGTCATAGGCAACTCAGTGAAGTTCAGGTCAAAGATTATTTGGGTCAACTGAAAGGTCTAAGTTTTGATACTCAGCTGTAAGTGTGACAGTTGGCAATTGCCCTGGGGGCAGGGGATGAAAAAGATGTAACATGAACAAAAGGAGTCAGAGTTAATGGAAATAAAAAGAGAGGGATCTGTGTCCTTTACAAGAGGTTCACTTCTTGATCTGACGATTGAATTTTGATGGTTTGATGTTTCCTCTTCCTGATACTGAATCATAGAAGGTATGCCAGCCTCTGATGGCAGAATCTGTGCCACTCCCCTCTGCCTGCTACTTTAACAGGTGTGTCAGTGTGGTACACTCCCGGTACTGATGGACCACGTTGGAGATTTCCACAGAAAGGACTGACCATTTACTTATTCTATAATCCTATTATAGAATAAGCTATTTCAACAGGAAGTTACGATTGAAAAGTTGAGCATTCAGAACTGGAGAACTTGCAGGTTTAGTGTGGTCTATGCAGCCTTGTCTCTCCTTGCTCTGCCAGCTGTGATTGCACTATAACGGAAGATAAAATCCTAATTTCTCTTGCTGAATGCATGGCTAAAATCATCCAGAGTGGACATGAGTTCCTCTGAAAGTTACTTAAGTCTGCATGGGGAAAGTCTGATCTCAGTAAAACACCAACCATTTGCAGGATAATTTAAATTATGCTGGAAATACTTTGCTGAAGGAAGGGTATGGTATCCTGGAATAGATAAGTTAATAAGTCAATATAATTTAACCTCTGCCTTGCTATAGAACTTCCATACAATGCTAAGCACAACATTTAAATCTGGCTTTAATTAATTGCTTACAAAAAGTATTTTCCGTGTTACGGTTTTCAAATCACATTCACAATTTTGTTTTGCAAAGCAATGAGCAAATAATATTGCTAACTACTCTAAAACTATCAGGCCAATGTCCTCCATGGCACATACAAAGCAAATGCAGATTCTACATGTGTCTGATCTTTGGGATCACTCTTATGAGGCGGGGTGAATCCTCACTTTATAGAATCATTCTGAGAGCTAATTTGTAAATATTTGTGAGGTAGCAGCAATAGGAGTGAAAATAACCGTAAACAGTCTGGTCAGGAAATTAACAAATTTGTATTTAACCCAGAGTCAGAATCTTGCATGAGAAATAATACTGAGAGCCCTACCTGGGTCAAATAAATGCACAGGTTTAATTACTGATCAGTGAGTGAGCACTAGCTTCCTCTGTGCTGGGGTGAGACAGGCCCATGGGAATGTAGTCAGTTTGCAATGCAAACTTTCATTTTGGTGTTTCCTAATTTTCTACATTTTCTTATGATGTTTTCCTTTCATTTGTAATACACTACTCATTGCCTGCTCGCTGCTTCAGTTTTGCTGATGTGGGGCTAGTAGGTTTTTTCAGTATTTTCTCAATACAGTAAATATTATCAGAAACTTCTGTCAAATATTTAAAATCTTAGTGTTCTAGAGAATTATAGAATTACAGAGAATTACAGAATTGATTTTAAATGCTCTAAAAATCTGAAGTACAAAGTAGTTAAAATCCTTGCCTAAAAATTCAGAAAATAGGCTGTGCTCTGGATCTCTGATAGGAGAAATTAGTTCCAGACTGCTTCTCCACCTGTGTTAGTATTTTGTATGGAAAAATAAACTGCTTGCAAAAATGTATAGGGAAGCAGGAAATCTGGAGCCCAAAATATGGCAATGTACACAGACCCTTGCTTTACAATTGTGCGCACTGTAGACCATCTGTCTAGCGGTTAAATACACTCCCATTTAAATGAGCAAGTATATTTAATGGACAAAATATTAAGATCACTGAGGGGTGAAGTTTTTTATTTGCAGTGTGCAAATGCCAGAGTGGAACCACTTGTACATTCTCAATACTATACACCTTTAAAATAACTAAGAAAAATTACTACTTACCTGCTGCATACCAAAAACTTGCTCCTTTTAAGCAAATCATTACAAACTAGAATTGAAAGCCTGATGGTCTCATGGCCTCCATTCCAGAAGTACAAATCAGGCTGCAGCTCAGCTACTGGTGTTGTGAACTCCTTAAATACACAGAAAGTGAAAAATACTGGGATGCATGGTTTAATGACTTTACTTGAAGTATTCATTGTCATTTCAATCCTATTTTAAACAAGACAGGACTGGAGAGATCTTCCCTAAACACCTTAACTAATAAGTTGTCAGTGTTTAAACAACAATTACTGTACAAAAATTAAAATTAGCTGATGTGATCAAGCCATATGGCTAGTATAATTGATTTGTTCAGATTTTTAAAAATTATGAAAACAAAGCCAGAGCAGCAGCATAATGTAATTTACAAATTTAACTAGAGGTGATATGGTCTATTTAGTTCGACAACAAATAACGTCTTCCTGGTGTTTTAAATGAAATAAAATGATAGAGGGACGACGTTGGATCCTAAATAGACCTGACCTGGAAAAACGAATTTCAAAAGGCTCGGGTCAGCAAAGTCCCTGAGCATTAACCAGGGCAAGTGCTGATAAGGGGGCTTAGGAGAGACCCGGGTTTGGAGGAGCAGCCTGGGTGCCCGCGGGCCGGGGTCGGTGCCAGTCCCCGCCCGGCGCCGCCGCCGCCCGGGCCCGGCCCCGCGGGTCCCCCCGGTTTATCCCGGCGCTTCGAAAGCAGGCAGCTCCCGAAGGGGACGAAGCTATGGTCACGAAGAGGCACCCAAAAGGCACGGGATCGGGGTTCTGACTGTTTTTCCAATATTCCTGAAACTTGGATTCGATCCGTAATTTTTAAGGCTCGGTTCCTGTCAAAGGGATCCGATATTTCCCCTTTTGATTGACTCACACTCAACAAAACAGAGGGAAGCCATAATAAATCTGAGCTGGAAAATGTATGTTTGTGTTTCTCTACTCTGAAGTTTTTCAGAGCCTTTCTTAGTTACCTTGAGGATATGTTTTTTTCCTTTGCCTGATTACTGCTGTGTGGAGGCTTCGCGATACTGTCTGAGAAAGGAAATGTTGAGTCCGGACTAGCAAAGGAATGGAAGTTTGGGAAAGGGAAAGCTTTGTTTTTCTGACAAGTGCAATGGACTGCAAAAGCTGAGCGTAGAGGAGTCCTGCTGCCTGGTGTGTGTAGTGGAGGAGTTTTACCCCTCTCAGAAATACAAAACAAGCACCCTAGAAATGTCTTTGCTCTGTAGCAAAATACCCGAAATGATTTATGCTTAGAATCAGCTTGATTATTTTCTCATACAAAACTACTCTGGTCCTGAAGACCTCCTCACGCTGGAGAATAACGCCACGAGAAGTTGAATGCAAAAGCCTCGTTTGCGTAGTCTAGAAACTATAGACACGGCTTTACTCCTCTGGCGTTCTCTGCCGTCGCTAATAAGTAAAAGTCTCATTAAGGTGCTCTGAATCGAGTTTTAATAATGTGTTAATAATCTCTTGCTACTGGTTCGAAAAGAAAGACTTTGAAACAGCTGGTGCGTTTGGAAGGAAGTCCATCCCGGCGCGGGCAGGGCGCACAGGGCGGCGCGGAGGGGCAGGGCAGGAGCGCTCCCGCGGGCACGGCAGGGACGCAGCTGAGGCGTTTGGCACCCCGGGACCCGCACAGGGCGGCGGGGAGGGCAGGGACGGGCAGTCCTGCCTGCTGTGTTACACTCCGGGAGGGAGGAGGGAGATTGATTCATTGATTGATTGATTGATTATTTTTAAAAAGTACTCTAAAACAGAATGTGTCCCTCATCTCATTTTATAAAGAAAACAACTAAGGTGATGTTGTTTTCTCCTCTGTCATGAGAGTCCTTCTTGGTGAAAGCAGAAAGTGGGAGTGGGAACCCGAGCCTCCCTTGCCCCTGCGATCACCACAGGCCTCCGGGACCAGAGGCCGACGCTCATGAGAACCTGTGCGAGGACGAATCTTTAGCTGAAAAGATCATCCATGATTCATGATTTATCAGAAATTCAGCTTCACTCTCTCAGACCCAACAGGCCACACAAGGCCTTTCAGAGATTGCTTTTCTACTTGTAGTATTGACTTCCTTACTGCGTCTCCTTGGCTCGTTACTATTATCATCTGGGTTTAAATTTCTCTTTTTAAACAGTGTAATCTTTCTTCGGTTGTGCATCCTGGAGTAAAACCACGGGCATCATTTTCACATCAAAGAACTGTCAGTTCTCCTTATGAATTGCTGCCCTTCGCACCCTCTCTAAAACACTACCCTTGACACCCGAGCATGCGGAGCACGGCAGAGATATATTGTTGTAATCACAGCCCTTATAATTGAATGTTGTGCCGGAGAGCCGCAGAGTAAGGCGCCTCCTCGAAGAGTGGACACCCGCAGTAGCCCGGCGGGGCAGGGACACTCACACCCAGAGTGTGCCAAGCTGCCAGTCCCACTCGCTGCCGTCGGGAATCGCCCGGCAGGTCCGAGGAGCCGCCCAAGGCCACTCTGAGCTACTGCCAAGAGAACCCAGTCCCACCCGGGGGGGACCGCTCTCAGCTGCGGCCGCATCCCTGGGGTTCCCCATGTCCTCCCTCGCCGCTGCCTGCCCCGTCCCGGAGGGCTCTGCTCGGCCCAAGCCTCTGCCCTGCTCCTGTCGAGCTCCCCTGGCCGGTTCCCAGCAGGTGCGGGGCGCCTCGAGGTCCTGAGGCCGAGCCGCTGCTCCCCCCGGGACTACCGGGGTCGGTCTCACCGTCTCTTCGCTCAGACCGAAGCTTTACAAAGTTTCTCCCCGACACTCTCCCCGAGCTCGGGGAGCCGGCTGGAGCCGCGGTACATCCTGCAGCGCTCCCTGCTCCTTGCCCGCTCCCTCCGCCTCTCTCCGGCTTCCCCCCTCTGGTCGGCGGGACAGGGGCAGACGTGCGGATCCTGTCCCCTCCCTGATGTTCCCTGTGGTGTTCCAGGGCTAGCGGGGCTGGGGAGGTGCGCGGCGCTCACCCAGGCTTTGGCGTTTCCCCTCGCCGAGGCGAAGCCCTCGATTTGGTCACCGGGAGCAGTGGTGACGGAGCCAAAGAAGAAAGAGAGCTGAGAAGAAAGCAGTCCTGCCTGGAAGGGGGGCGAGGCAGCACATAAAGGGGAGCTGCAGTTTCCTGCCCGGTCTCGTACGGGAATCAACCCAAATCATTAAAAATATATATACTTTCTTGTCATGGAAAAGGAGAGTCATATCTGGTTTTGTCATTTGGTGAGGGTTAATTAACACGAAATGGCTTCACCAGATGATGAAGCGAGAAGACCCTTTTCTATTAATTCTTGAACTCCATGTCCAAGGCAGGGAGTCAGAAGCCGCATCCGTCCCGTGTCCCCGCCTCCTGGGACTCCCCTCCGGGCTGGCATCCGCTACCCAGGACCCCAGCTCACTGCCAGGACACAGAGGCACAGGGCCAGCCTCGGGCGGGGGATTTTTAAGGGTGAACCCTGCATTCGCAATGTTGTTCCACCGAGGCCTTGCTGGCAGAGAGGCAGGCGGCGGAGAGGGCTATAAGGTTTTGAAACGGATCCGACAAGT